>NC_000073.6:63117319-63417319 GCF_000001635.26 Mus musculus
TATATATAAAGTTAAGCTTTCACAATATAAAACAGGTCCATTATCAGGTCTCCATAAGATAGATAACTGTAATAGATGAGTTTTATATAAATTTTAGTTTTACTTTTTCATTCTAAGTGTCTGCAATCAGCTATCACATCACATAACCAGAGAGATTTGAATATCACCAAATTTTCATGGTCATTTCTACCTACCAAAGATCTTAGGACAGTGGTTCTCAACTTTTCTAATGTTGCAGCCCTTTAATGCTGTTTCTCATGTTGTAGTGACCCTTGATCATAAAATTATTTTTGCTGCTACTTCATAACTATAATTTGCTACTGTTAAAATCATTATGTAAATATTTGTGTTTTCCAATGGTCTTTGGCAACCCCTGTGAAAGGGTCATTTGACCCCAAAGGGGCCATGACCCACAGGTTGAAAACTTAATGTCTTAGGAGTTATGGCTGAAACACAGGGAGGAAATTTCCAGAAGAGTACACTCAAGAAAGAGAATAACCTATGGGCTGGCACCAATCCATGACATTATGAATGATACTCTGTTATGCTCGAAGACAGGAACCTAGCATGGCTGTCCTCTGAGAGGTTCCACTCAGCATGACTCAGACAGATGCAGATACCCACAGACAATCATTGGGCAGAGGTCAAGAACTCTTATGGAAGAGTTGGGGGAAGATTGAAAGCCCTGAAGGGGATAGAAACTCTACGGGAAGACCAACAGAATCAACTAACCTGGACCTCTGAGAGCTCTCAGAAACTGAGCCATCAACCAAAGAACACAAACAGACTAGAAGAAGACCCCTGGCACATATGTAGCAGATGTGCAACTCAGTTTCCATGTGGGTCCCCCAACAACTAGAGTGGAGGCTCTCCCTAAAGCTCTAGCCTGACTGTGCTGATTGCGGTATCTGTTCCCCAACAGATGTAGCTGCCTAGTCTGATCTCAGTGGTAGAGGATGTGCCTACTCTGGCAGAGACTTGATGTATCAGGGTGAGGGGATAGATACCTAGGGGTGGCAAGCAACCTTTCAGAGAAGAAGGGAGGGGGAGGAGGTCTCAAGAAGGGAAGACCAGGACAGGACCAGTATTTGGAATGTAAATAAATAAATAAAAATTAAAAGATAAAAGGTTAAATCAGTTGTTACAAAGACCTGAATTTCCAGACTTTAGCAATGGTTTCATGGGAAGTAGGTTATATAAATGAAGATGGTATAATAAATGATAGGATTCAAAAAGGAAAGAAGGAAAGAGAATAAAATAAAAACATGGCTACAAAAGACAGAGAGGTTTCAGAAGGGAAGGAAATAGTTTGGAGATAGATCAGAAGATGCAAAAGAACAGCTATGCAAGGTGACTAGCTTAATATATAACATGAAGTTTAGAATTAATAAAAGTTGTACTGTTTGGGGATTCCTTTTAAATGAAAGGAGTTGGCTGACCCATTCCCTCCCAAAAGGGATGAAGTAGCTATGGAAGATGACAGGCACATCATTGATTTCACTCCAGTGATGTCTTCACATTTATATTTCCCCTAATATGTTTTAAATATAAAGAATGCCATTTATTTTGAAGTACCCTTTCTTTTCCAATTACTCTCTAAATTCAGTATAATACCATGTATGTTTCTCTGATAATTAAACTTGACTTAACATTAGATAGGTTATAAAACTCCTCTAAATAACACAGGCAGATACTGTCCAGCATTAGCAAAGCTTCTGCATATTTCTGATTGGATCCAGCTGAACATAATTAGCATGAGGAACGTGTTTACACCTAGGAGGGCATGCCCTTCAAATTAGTTCTTTCTCTTGAAAATTCTCTTACCCAGTTGAGCTTTTGCTCCTTATTGTAAATCTCAGGATCTATTGGTCCAGCCACATAAAGATCCTGTTGAATCATTAGTTGTAATAACATTAAATTTTGCTTAAGAAAATTTTCTGTCTTCATGGCATTATGTTTACCAGGCACACATGATGTAACTAGACATTTAGCAAGGTTTTTTGTTTTTGTTTTTGTGTTTGACACCTACAGATGCTGGCCATGAAAACCATCACATCACATTTTTTAATTGTTTGTTGTAAGAGAATGAAAATATGTTTCATAATTTTATTATTTTGCCCTATTGAATATATTTTGTGTAGACTCCTTGAAAAATAATCAATGAATGATTATACCTTATTTTTTCAGTTTTTATCCTTTTACTTTTCTTATTACTTAAAATTATGTGGTTTCTAGGATTTTTTTTTCATGATGGCAAGTAACAGTTATATTTTGTGCCACATACTGTAGTCATTGACTATTCAAGAAATTTTTTTCATAGTCTTCCAGAGGATGCCGGAAACAGAGGAAGGCACCAGCTACTACTATGTGTGAAGATATAAAATAACATATATATTATATCTTTATTGAAGTTTGATTCATAAATTAGGCATAGTGAGATTACCAAGAGCTAACCAATAGCTAAGAGATTTAGGCATTCTGATAATCCTAACACTTGGGAGCCTTAACAGAAGTACCATGAATTTGAAGAAAGCTTAGACAATCAGCAAGATCTTACTTTCAAAAGTATGACTAGATTTAGTGGGGTAACATTATAACTAAAATTTAAGTACTTATGTTTATAAATGTAATTTTATACAAGAGGGAACTTTCCTGTAATTACATTTTCAAAGCACACTGATTGATGGGATAGGGAGAAAAATTAGTCTGAGGGACAATGTCAGAGGGTGAGAGATAGGATACCTGCGAAGATATATAATTGGATAGAACAAGTTACCAAGCTATATGGAGAACACTTAAAATTCAACAATGTGGAAACTACTCCAGTGAAAAGATAGGCCAGACAATTTCACATACAGATCACCAAAGAGAAAAATAGCAATGAGCATAAAAGAGATGTTCCCTACAGTGTAATCTGGGAAATGCAAATTAAATATTGAGACACCACTACATATCCAAAATCCAAAGGGTTGGCAAGAGCAAATGTTGGTAAGATTGTGGAGGTATAGAAAAGACCTCCCCAATCTTTACTGATGGGAATAAAGAACAGTAAGTTACTTTGAGAGAGCTTGGCACTTTCTTACTCAATTAAACACTCTCTTATCAATAAATCTAACAATTCTCTCCTAGCCTTTACCCAACAGAGTGGAAAACTTGAATCTATAAAAGTATGCAACTGTTGAGATCAATGTTACTTACAGTTGCCAAAGTTTG
Source organism: Mus musculus (assembly GCF_000001635.26). NCBI lineage: Eukaryota > Metazoa > Chordata > Mammalia > Rodentia > Muridae > Mus > Mus musculus. The sequence goes on from NC_000073.6 coordinate 63,120,533, forward strand.
GAAGGGAGTGGTATGCTTCTTAGTAGGCAAGTGGGTAAACTATTGTAACTTCAGACCACTGAAGGTTATTCAGTGTAGAAATGAAAATTATAGACCAAGCCATGAAAAGACATGGATATATCAAAAATACATGTTACTAAGGGGAAAACACCAATGTGAAAAGGTTGCATACCATATGGTTTCAACTCTGAATTTCTAGAAAGAGCCTGGGGTTGGAGGGAGAGGATGAACAGGTCAGACACAGAAAGCATTCCCGGACACTGACTATGTTGCCAGTCAGCTGGCTGAGGATTCTCATATCAGAGTCTTACATATTTGGGCCGTTAGAATTTAGCCAGTGTTCAGAGTTCTCAGCCTGGGTTCTGAGATCAGGATCTGGAGATTTGATAATGACCTGGAACTCTTTTGACTATCAGCACCTACAGGTTCTCTTCTCTGGCTTTTTATAGCCTTTTCTCCTTTAGTCTCAGCTCTCCACTTCTACACATGCAGCCCTTTTTGTCCCTCTCTTCTTCCTGTACGGAATGCACTTGAAGGGTTCTACTTTTTTCTCCCACTGTTAGGAACCTTTTACACCCTAGTGGTCACCACTAAAAAAGTTCCTCCTCTGAGACTTCACTTGGAAGACAGGGTGAGAGATAGGATACCTGCCAATGCTAAGGAGAGTAGGCACCATGAGGGTTGCTCAAGCCCTGGGTTCAGTCTGGATGATTAAGGCATGGGATGCCCAGGCAGGACACCAGTCTATCTCAGGAGGTGTGCTCTTCCTTTTGTTCTCCCTGGCCAGGGTGGAATAGTTAGAGTCATCTACAACTATTGGGGAAAAATGCCATAGATCCCTTGAGATTGGTTTTTAAATCACAAACTTTCCCTTTAAATCCTTTCTAATGTAAGCACTGAAAGATCCATACTTCTATATGTTTGCATGCAAAACAAACTTGTTAAAGATTTACAGTATCTACTTGGGTACTTACTTTTTTGGATAGTTGCTTTGCAGAGTACATCTTTCTGCTCTTGCTTTCACCTCTTGTGTGTATATGGTTTAAGTTCTTCCTGAACAGCTTAAAGATCTTTCTTCTTTAGTTATTGCTGAGACACGTGTGTTTTGTTTTGTTTTGTTTGTTTACTTGCTTAACCAGCTGACTAATCCATATGGTCTTAGGTGATTAGCTGCAGTGATCTGTTTCTGCCTTCCAATGCTGATGGGCTTCTCCACCCACTCACTGCACTTCTTCCCTTCTCTAGCAGGAGCATTCCCTTGCTCCTTCCCCTCTCACTACCCAGATGGAGGATAAACATACATCTCCCGTTTCTGTTGGTTGTTTTTATTCATTTCTAAGTTATATATTTTCCTAAAGCTGCTGTCTCTATGGTCTTCCTGGGCAGCGGGATACACATTTTACTCCATGCTCTGTATAAACACTGCCTCTCACACAACTCTTTTCCAATACTTTAATTCCACTCCTGTTTTTTTTTGTTGTTGTTTTTTTTTGGAGGGGGGGAGGGCTGCTGGTGGTTTTGAACCCACAGCCTTGTGATATACTAAGCAGACATTCTATGTCTGAGCCTCTCTTCTACCCTTTGTTTTTAACATTAGATTCAGCTTTATTACCTTGTACATTCCAGCTTGTTTATTATAAGTTACCCCCACCCATTTACCTGATTTTTACTTTGCCTACTCTTCTCATAGCTCACTCCTAAGTTTATCTTCTGGTCATTTTTTTTATGGCAGTGTCCATCCTGCATGGCAAATTTCCTCGGTCTTTGTTTCCTTGGGAATGTCTTGATTTTACCCTCAGTATAACATGGTTTAACTCGAGACAGAATTCTAGATTGACAGTTATGTTCTTTTAATATTTAAAAGTATTATGATAGTTTGGGCTCCTATCATTGCCTTTGAAAGCTCTGGTTCTGTCTAACGGCCATCCCTCCCTCATCTGGCTATCTTTCCTCCTTTATCTTTCTACAGACCCTCTTTTGGCTTCAGCCTTCTGCAGCTTTATTTGCTCAGCCTTTCTTTGGCTCTTTTCTTATTGCACATCACTCCTCAGACTCACGTCTCCTGAACCTGAGGAATTATGCTTTACACTGATATTATTAAATTTTCAGCAAGGCTTGTGGATCATGTCTTCTGCATAGACAGCACTGTTTCAGTGGAAAGCTCTCCTTCCCCCCCACAACATGCACTGGAGTTAGCAGCTCCCACTCTGCTGACAGCCTGAGCTATTCTGCAGCTGTTTGTAGATTGTAGGCAATTGACAGATGTAGAAACAGAGCTTTTTGGGAATGGCTTAATTGGTACAGCTTTGACGTCCTGCCCATTGTAGATAAACAATTTTAATGTTCATTTCCAAATCTTTTTATACCATGTAAATCTGTACTGGTTTGGCTTTTCCATTGAACTGGCCAGAACATCTGCCTTTCCTCGTGTGACTTAATACATCCTAAAACATGTTCACTTTTCTATTTATATGAAAGCTGAACCTTTAGCAGTTTTATAAAGACATGTTTTAAAGCTTTCCCTTCATTCTTTCTATTGCTGCTTTCCACAGTGCTAGCCAATGTGTGTGAAACACCTGCTGATTAGGCCAAGGTAGGAGCCCAGTCTCTCCTGATAAGAACTCAGCCTTCCAGACCTCTTTTATGGGTGACCTTGGACATTGCAAATCTATAATTTACCTAATCTAAACATAACGGTGCCTTCTCTCAAGGACTACTCACACACAGGAAGCATCTGGGAAGACCTGACGCAGAGATGCCGATGTCACATCTTTGCAATTTCTGTTTATTATTCTTTCCTACTTCCCTCTGAGTCAGGCAGGAAATTGCTTCTGCTCCATCAAGTGCATCTCACCTGGCATCCTATGCCTCCACTGAGTTTTTTAATTTGATGACTATTTCTCATTTCCAGTAATTTTACTTGATTCTTGCTTTTAAATGGTATGCAAGCTCTTTTCTTGTGTTCCCAACTCTTAATTGTGTTTAATTATGTGCCTTTTACTGTGTTTGTAAATGATTACTCAAAGTGGTTCTTTATTTTGTAATCGTAACTTAAAGAGTTCATTTTCAACCAAGAGATAAAATTGTCTTAATCTCCAATGCATTTCTGTTTTGGGTTTCTTGTTTGTTTGTTTGGTTGGTTTGGTTTTTCGAGATAGGGTTTCTCTTTATAGCCCTGGGTGTCCTGGAACTCACTTTTACCAGGCTGGCCTGGAACTCAGAAATCTGCCTGCCTCTGCCTCCCAATTGCTGGGATTAAAGGAGTGTGCCACTGTTTTTTGTGGTTGTTATTTGTAGCATACAAAGTGGCTATGGAGCCATCAAAGTGGCTCAGAGGGTAAAGCTACATTCTACCAAATGTGAAACCCTGAGTTTGATCCTGAAGACCCACAGGGTAGAAGGAGGGAACATCAAGTTGTCCTAAGATTGCCCCATGGGTGCTGTGGTACATGTTTGCACATGAATGAGCACATGTGTGCCCCCACACAAATAAATTTAAAATGTAATAAAAATAAGAAGATTAAGTTTAAGAGAAAGGCATAGTCCTGGTGGAGAAAGGCAAGAAGGAGAGAGAGAGGGATGGAGTCTGTGGCTCCCTCCCTCACAGATTCCTGCGCATCAGGGCTGCATGAGCCCTAGAGAAGCTCAGTGCTCGGAAGCTGTCTCACAGCCCCTGTGTGCAGGGCACATGAAGCTTACTGACCAGCACAGTGGTATTAAAACTGAAGTTCTGTAAGGTTAAAATGGTTGCTGACATTCTGGGGGTATGGGGCAGGGCTCTACGTGATGGGCTTAAAGAACTGCTTCTCAGGTTCTTTAGAGCCCCCTCAGATCCCCCAACTTCTCATACCAGTATAAGTAGACCAAAGCTTTACAGTGAGATAAGCCTTTTCAGTTCCATCCACCTCCTAAGTTGTGAGAGAATATGCACAGGCTATCCTCCTGCTTTCGTGGATAATTAACTTTGTGACCTGCAATTGTTCAACGAATTAGCCAGAACACAGTATAGGAAGAAGAGCTGGGCTTAACCTTATGAGCCTGCTAATAGCTTTCACATTCCTTGTTACACAGTTCCACTTATCCCACAGAATTCTATATGAAAGAGTTTATGAGATACAAATAAAAATGAATTTCAATTCCCAAGTCATGTGATCCAATATGTTCTACCACCTTTAAGCCCATAGAGAAAGAGAAGAAGTGTAGCCAGCTGAAAAGAAAATATTCTGCCTAATGTTATTATGTATGCTAAGATTGCTCATTACCAGGGAAATTTACCTGCATACATTGCTGTTTCCCTGGGCCCTGCCTATCTCCCAGCAATGAAGCTGACCTGGTACCTATGCAAACTAAGAGCTTCCAGAACAATTTGGGAGACAAAGCTCATGCTGAGGTTTCCTAGTGATTGACTGCGAAGTAACAAGTCTGATTGCTCTGAGACAGGATCCTGTTAAATAGCCCAAACTGGCCTATCACAGCTCAATCACTTAGATGAGTGGATATCAGCACTATGAGAGCACACACACAAATAACTAAAGTAGCTATAAGTTCCAAGGGGTGATTAACTGTTTAGAAGTCATCTAATGGATAGATGACAGTCATATCAAAACAAGGAAAGAATAGAGCTGTCTCCAGCCTAAGTACCTTCCAGCACTTTTGTGGATGCACAGGTATGTGCAAGCATTCCCATCTCTCTATTTTGCTCTCTACTCCTCTTTTATGAATACAATAAAGAAGTATATAGCAGACAAGGCTCTCACTATGTAATCAAACTAGTCACAAACTTAATTTTGGACTTCCCAGAGTCTGTTAGGACTCGAACGGGGGAAAAAAAAAAGTCTGTTTAAAGACACAAAGGCTATGGTGTCTTCTTGTGGCCACTCAAGTTGCCTACATAATCATTATTCCTTCTAAGCTGGACAAATACCTGCACATAACACATAAACGCATGATGACTAGGAAAGGTGCAGAGATGCCACAGGAGCGACAGGCAGCACCCTGTGCCAGGAATAATGACACAAGGCTAATGACCAAGGCTTTTCTCTTTGTCTCACATATTCTAAAGCATGTTCCATAGATGACTATAGGAGAGATATAGGTGAAGCCAAAGTAACTCCCTGGAATTCTTATTCTCTCTAGAAAAATAACTTATAGACAGTAGCCCACCCCAACAAAATGCAGAAATCATGCCCACAGTTCCAGTGAAGGTCTGACCTTTGATTTTATGAAAAGGAGACCTCTTTCCTGTATATGGTTAAAATGATGCTAGAAAGGGCTATATCAGGATACAGAACTTAGTCTTAACTCAGCAGTAATAAGCTCCCATCTCCAGTGGAAGACACTCAGAGGACTGGAGCTTCTCCCCCTCCTATACTAACGCCTTAAAGAGTCCTTATCTTTAACGTATTAGTGGAATCTGTATGAAAAGCCTGGACATGCCCTCTACCTGACAAGAAAAGCTGAGTCTCACTAAGTAATGCCCAAAGTGTACAGGTTATAACATCCCTTTTGCCTATTAGATAAAACCTTTGGAACAAATTAAATTCTACAAGTGTCTATAATCTCCAGTGTTAAGAATGTCACCACAAGCATTGGAAATGTAAATGAAGAAAATACCTAATTAAAAAAAAAAAAAAAGAATGTTACCACAAAAGATCTAGGACCTAGAGCAGAGATTTCTGCACTTCACTTCACTGTAACTCCTCTACCCAGTGACACTACCATCATTTTCTGACTCCAAAGAACTTCTACAGTGGATCATGTCATTCAGGGGAAAACCTATCCCAAGATTCTTCTGAGCCATGGTACTTTATAGCTCAGAATAAACTCTCTCTTATTCTATTAAAAACCTATCAGCTATACCAAAAATCTAAGAAATTCTTAACTCTAAGAAGAAAAGAAATGTGATAGATGCTGAGCCTGAGGTGCTATGGCCTAGAATTCTGAAATTCTCTGAGATGGCTTTGAAAATCACTCCCATAACAATGTGCTGTAAAGCAATGAGGAGTGTCCCTGAAATGAAGGAGAAGGAGACGTTCTCAGCAAGAAATAGTAGATACAAAAGAAGCTCAGTGGAAAACTGGAACTGAAAAATAGAGTAACTGGGGCTAGAAAACACACAGGCAAGGCTTGGTGGCAGAGCAGAGAGAGGCACAGAGAGAATAGGTGTCTTGAAGGTGGAATGGAAATTATCCAGTATGAACCATAAGGTCAAAGAAAAAAAGGTACCTTAGAAAATGATAAAGCTTACAGCGAATGTTAACATGATAATGAAAGACCTAGAGGTATTTGTATTGAGTCTCAGAAACAAAAGAATGTGAAAGAAGATGGAGAGTGTAAAGTATTTGAGGAAACAATGACTAAAAACATTCTCAAATTTAGCAAACTATTTTAATCTAGAGTTAAGAGGCTGAGTAGAGCCTAAGAGGAACCCAGAAGACATCAGACCACTACTCATCATGATCAAACACCTGAAAACTGACTGAAAAGAGAATCTTAGCGTAGCAGCAGGTAGAACATAGAAGGCAGGGAAAAACCAATGAGCTGAGACATGAGGCATTATCAGAGAGCAGAAGCAGGTGCACAAATGTGCCTCAAGTGCTGAGAGGGAAGGACTCAGCACAGGACTCTGTCCCTGGAGATACCTTCAGGGAACATGAAGAAATGCAGAGAAAAACTCAGTAAGCTGTTAACCAGGAAAATCACTTTGGAGAAAAATGACTCAAGGAAGTTCTTGAAAAGAGAAAATAAAGAAAGAAGACAATATTCTTGTATTTAAACTAGCAAGAAATACTAATACCACTATACCACAAAATCTTATCTATATGTAACAGGAAATATCTAAAACAAAATGAAACAAAACAAACAAACGAAAAAAACTGCACTAGGACAGATAAACAAAGAGATACTCTCAAAACATTATACAAATTCCCATTTAAAATAAATGTTAGGTTATCCCATAGGAAGGAAGGCAAAGTAGATGAAAGAACGGAATGAAACATATATATAGTAAAAATGACTAAACCACCATCAGCAGAGCAGACCTTAGAGCAGAGAAAATTGTGAGAGAGGGATATAAATTCACATAGTGATAAAAGCTCAATCCACCAAGAAGACACAGCCATCAAAAATGTATTTCCAAACAAGGAAGGTGTAGACATCCTACAATCTATTTACAGGCTTCAACACTTCTCTTTGTAACAGATGTCAAGACAAGCCAGACGTGCAGTGGAAAATGCACAGGCATTTTACCAACGAGCCACCAAGAGATTTGAATTTGAATTTACAAAACTCACTAGTAACAATAATTTTTAAAAAAATGCTTGCTTATTTATTTCTGTTTGCCAGCACCTTTGAGCACTGAACAAGACAGACATATCCTGAGCCACAGTCCAGTCCTCAGTAAATATAAAAGAAGTGAAACATGAAAGAGTGGCATCTGTCCACAGAGGACTCACACCAAATGTGACAAAAGAAAACTCTTCACATCTGTGGAAACGAGATACCAATGTCTAATCCATGACCCTAAGAAAAAACAGCAAGGGAACAAAAACCACAAGGGACTGAATGAAACCAAACGGTCCCAACAGGAGCTTGCTACTCCAGCATGTGGACTGATCAATAGGACTCCTGTTTGTGGGGCAGGGTGGGGAGGCTCAGAATGGTGTCTTAAGCTTAGAGTCCCCCTACAGGGGAGACAATGGCCAGTAAGATATCCCTGGGGTGTGTTGGCCAGGAGCACAAGAAGAATGGCCTCTCAGTTTGTACTCTAGCTTGCACCTGTGGAACACACAGAGGAAAACAAAGTCAATATATGGGAAAGCAGAAAGAAGAATATCATGATAGTTAATGTTCCTATTAGGAAAGAGGTAGTGTGAAAGCTACACTCTCTGCTCACACCTCAATACTCAAGAAGGAAACAGAGAAGCCAGGTAGCAGGTAGGAAGGAAGAAGTGATGACCAGGAAGAGTAGGAACAATAGTGAAAAACCAACTAAACAGAAATCTGCTTCTTGGAAAGACCAACAAAGTCAACAAACTATGAAATGATTCCAGGCGTATCTGTAGGCCTACAGACTAGGTATCAAGAGAATGGCATGAGGACTGCACACCTCCTCACACATCAGCAACTTACCTGGGATGCAGTTACTCCTTCAAATCCATAGATTTCCAAACTCAGCCAATGGAGATGTGTGAGCTGAAGAGTCGCAAAACAATCAAACAAAATCCTTTAAAATAAAAAAAGTGTCCCAACCAAACAGATTCTGGTGGTTGTCCAGAATTCTTTCAAATATTTAAAGAAAAGTCAATATAAATTCTATTCTTCCAGAAAACAGAAGAGAAGGGACCAATTACCAATGCAATGCATTTTTAAAAGGCCAGTACTGCTCTGTCACATAAACCACACAAAGACTGTACAGAAAAAAAGAAAATAAAGCAACTGCCCCGCCCCAAATTAAAGCCTGCATCTTCCCTCATGCAATCAGATAAAAGTTCACTCAGTGGCAGCTGTGAGGAAGCACACACAACAGGTATAGCTTGTTCCTATAAAAACTGGCTCAAGGTTTGTGATTTTGTTAATAAAAGCTGCCAAATCAGCAAGCTAACAAGGGGAAAGCGTATGGTCATACCAATTCCTGCAGTAAATACAAGCTTCCAACATCCATATTTAATATAAATGCTCAGAAAACTTTATTAGATGGAGCTCTCTCAGCTTAATGCAAAAGAAAATGCTACAGCTAGCATTATACTTAATAGTGAAGGACAAGAGGGTGTTGACACGTTCTGGATATAATACTGAATGTATAAGCAAGGAAAGTAAAGAGAGTAGGAGGCATGTATATCAGAAAGAAATAGAACTGTCCCTGTTACTAGGTGACTGAAAACCTCTTGGAATCCTCATCTAAAAAGAACAATAATCCCCCTCTTAGAACCACTGAAAGCATAAAGATCAGAAGATACAATGTCAGTATGCAAAAATGTGTGCGTATATGCAAGCAATAAATATATAAACAGAAAGCACAGAGCCCATGTGTCTGGGCTCCAAAGAAGCCTCAATAAACAAAGCTAACACAAGGTAGAAAGCCTGGACACATGATGCTGGTGAAAGAAATCACAGAGAACTTGATCACAGATTGGAAGACAGCACAGTCAATATGTCATGGGTATATGAATAAACCCACACAGACACACATGCGTATACATAATTAAAAAGAAAAATATGAATCTTTAAAATAACTTTATTATTGAAAACTTTAGATGTGTTTCCTTGTTTTTTTCCAGTTTCTTATGCTCTATAATTATTTCAAAACTTTAAAAGATTTACACTTACCAAGCACCAAACAATAGAGACATAGCATACAATTCAATGGAATCTTAATGTTTATACTTAATGTTACCATTGAAATGAAGTCAGTGAAAAGCATTTCTGAAGACTGAGGAATGCTTTTATCATAACCACATAGAATGGACTAAATAAATGGACTGAGGGAAGATATATAAGATGAAATTTGGGTTTTGTTTTTTTTTTTTTACAGAAATAGACTCAGAAATTAAAAAAAAAACTATTATTTTCCATAACCATAAGTTCTTATCCTCTGAAATCTGAAATTTTCTTTGCTTTACCTTAAATCTGAAGTTCACTAACAAATGAGGTCAGCAAAGCCACCATAAAGGGAATGACTACACCCATCGGCAAGTTAGAAGACACAGCCTTCCAAGCCCGATGGCACAGATGTCCAGTAGGTCAACAGACAGAGGATAGACAGCAGAGGATTGATTCATAAAGCAGAGGATTGATTCATAACAGTGTAAGAAGTGCCAACTGCAAGTAGAGTCTACACCATGTTCTGCCCATTAAGAACATCAACAGAACTGTTAAAAAGCCAAGCACACCTCTCCTATTCACTAAAGGTGTGTATAGAATCCTGAAATGGCTCATTAGAGTCAAGTATTGATGCATCCATGGGAGAAATGAGCAGCACAGCCAGTGCACTAAGATGGTTAAATCCAAGGTCCTGCTCCTTCTTCTCCACAAGCTGTGAGCTGAGAGCACTATTCATCATTCTGTAGGTTTTCTAGGGACAGCGGGAGGGAGACAGGACTGTAATTGAGGTTAGTGCATGGTTGAAATTCACAGCTTTCAGCCACCCCATTCCTCCTAGCTTCCACCTAATTAAAGGAATGCAAGCTGGTATTCATGCTCAGCAGGGCAGAGTCTCTCACAATTGGATCCAGGGAGACCACTTTTAGGTGGCAGATTACCTAACTTCACATCCCACACCTGCCATATCCGACCTGGTATGACACAGAGCCACCTCCAGTTGTTACACATTCAGGAGCTTCTCAGAGACACCAGAGCACGAAGCAGAAGTCACAGGGAGTTGCAGCCTCTCAAAACGGAGTGATGAGGTTCAAAGGATCAGATGAGCACTATGGAGCACACTAAGATTGGTCAAAGCCATTCTGAGATCTCCTCTTAACCCATCCCTTGGCAAAGACTACAGAAGGCCTTGGTGATTGTGTTCTACCTGGTACCATAGCAACAGAGCACTTTTATAACCCTGACCCCCAGACCCTCATGCAGGCAAGACCCAGCTGTTTGCCAGAACACACTGGTGGCAGGGGTGTGCGGAGTGGAGTTAGAGCACACATCTGTTCCTGAGCTGTTTGCAGCCTCCTAAAATAATCTGCAGAATTTACACCAGATTCTCCTCCTCCATATTTTATGGTCATCATCACTAATACAAGTGAGGCACATTCCATCTCAATTCACTGAGCATTCTTCGACAGCTAATTCAGCTGCTAACTCATCCATGCTTGAACCTCCTCTCTTTCCAAGTTCATCAGCTGAGTAATCACCTAGAAGTAATAACATCACTGCTTCCTACTCATAATATTGAAAGCTCTTATTTTTAACTTTCTCTTTTCGGCGCTCTGGCTTGGGTCTCCATCAGAGAGGTAAGTGCAGGGATCTGTGTTATTCTGAGACCTCCAGCAGACTCAACAAAAGGAGTATATCATGAATATGGGGACTTAAAAGGTCAGTTTACATGTTCATTAGGTGGATAGTCCTGTGAGGTAGGGGGAAACCAGCAGATGCTCAATCAAGGCTGCAATCTCAGAATAACGGGTACTAATGATGTGGCCTCACTCTGAGGCGAAGGCCTGGAAGCTCCCTTGAGGGTCTGCATTCAAAGGCTGGTGAGTCTGTACTCTGATGTTACAGAGAATGGAGCATCCTATGCATCAGCCATCCTATGCACCTATGCGTAGGATGCAACTCTCTTCTGCTTTTCACTCCATCCAGCCACAGTCTTTCAGGTGACACTCAAATGCAGAGCAAACCTTCCCAACTCCATTCCCTGATCCACTTCCCCACTATCTCTGGAAACCAGCATACCTAGGCATTCCTCAACCAAGTCAGGTGTACGTGTAAAATTGACCATTTCCATTACTGAAGTCAGTTTGGAGCTCCTACTCAAACAACCATAGTCTGGTTGGCTCAAACCACAGCTTCTTAAACGTTTTTCGCATGTGACTCTTTTCCAACAGCTTTACACAACTCTGGGTTATATAAAATATGTGTATAAATTAAACATTGAATGACTTTAAAATCATAGAAAATATTATTTTATGTTCTGTGGGAGGGTCTCGTGTAGCCTGAGCCAGCCTTAAACTTACTATCTAGCTGAGTATGGCCTTGAACTCTTGAAACTCCTGCCTCCCCAGCATACATGCCAGGATGACAGGTATGGCCACCATGCCCAGCCATTCATTAGAGACGAAAGTATACTGGCATACTAATGAAAGAGATGTACTTGTTTATTTTTAATTATTAATTAAAATATTTAATTATTAAATCTTGGCAGAACATTCAGTACTACAAGTCACAGAGAATCTTCAGCATTTTTCAGTTGATTGATATTTTGATTTTTAGAATCATAAATGTTGAGAATGTAACCTCACAAAACTGGTACAACACAGGCAGGAGTATGATTTAGGGTCACTTCAGAAATTCTTGGAAATTCCATCCTAATCCCTAGCCAAAATTCATTTAACAGCTGCCTTTTTATGAACACCAAATCAGCAACTCAAACAGCAATTAAAAATTCAACCATTTTTTTTTCACAATTCAAAGTTATACTAATTTGGTAAATGCTAGAATGACAATAGGAAACTTTTAAAAGTCTGTTTTTGCATAATTTAACTGCTATTTATGTAAGAGCAGAAAAGTTGTGTAGTTTTAAAACTTCACAGGTAACAATATACAATAGTGTAGAATCTGAGCTGAGGTGTTTCAGGCATGCCCTCATTAAGTACCAGCTGATGTACCAGCATGGAGTGTCTATGTGTGCTATGCTCTGAATCAGGCTGCAGAAGAACTGTGACACACAACACAGGCTAGCCCTGAGAAACACCACAGAACCAGGCTGCAGTACAGCTGTGACACACAACACAGGCTAGCCCTGAGAAACACCACAGATTCACTGTGCATTTGAAGTTTAGGTTCATTTTTAGCTGTTCAGATACCTTTACCTGCTGCTAATTTTTCATGTCTATATTCTGTTATGCAACCTGATAGGTCCCATGTCCCACAGTGTAAGAAGCTGAGTCTTAAAAACAAAGTTTTAACTCCTGCAGTTCTGAAAGCTGAGAGGAAAACATGGAGGTACTAGAAGACCCAGTTCCAGAAGAACCCACTCTCTGGTTTGTAGAAGCATGTCTTCTCATTACATCTGCCAGAGAGCAGAGGATGCACACCCATGCATCTCTTCTCATATCAGCCCTAATCCCACTTATGAGGCTCCCACCCCATGACTTCATTGTCTCCCAAGCCCTGCAGCCTGATACTAATATGTTGGGTTTTGGGATCTCAATACATGACTAGGTTAGGGGCACAAATATACAGTTAGAACATGTTACCCCTGTCGAAGATGTAGATGCATCTGACATTTCAAGAGTAGGTTGTGTTTACTATGTTCTTGTAGATAGCACTTAGCCAATTGTGAGTGTTGTCTTTTAGTTTTAGTGTGATGTGAAGGTAAATACTTTTTTAAGAGTTTCAAGTATCCTTAGCATAAGTTTTATCCTTTGGGTATAGGTTCCTCTTTACATGTTTTAATTCTGTCTTATCTAATAACTCACCTTTCCCGAGACTGGTTTTTGCCAGTTTCACCTTGATGATAAATTAATATTGACTGTTTGGCCTTTGAAGCCACAGGACTGTGTTACTACGATTTCTCAACAGAATTCCTTTTAAGCAATATGAAATATCTGCCATGTCTTCTTACCCACTTTGTCTTATAAATTTTTGTCAAATAAAAATATTAAATCCAGTTTTTCTTTTATATTTTGCAGACATGACTTTCAAATGCTTCTCTTTTCAATCACCTTGATTAAAATCTACTTTTGGTTTATATCTGGTTTTGACTGGTTTTTTAGTACAATTCTGTCTAAGGAAAATGTATTTAAATTGATTTGTATTTTGCGGTCAGTGACTTTTAACTGACTGCTACCTCCCCATTATTTGTCCTTGTGCCATACTCTCTCTAATGTTGGAGAAAGAAAACTTTTTGATCGCCATTTCAAAGTTCAGAACTGGAGGCCTGTGGACTAAGGTAACAAAAACAGATTAACAGGAGCAAACATATTTTTATTCATGGATGCATGAGCACACAGAAAAAATATGACTTTCCAAATAACCCAAGGTGATGGGTGATTCAGCAAGCTGCAAGGTGAAAAAAAAAATGTCTCCATGGAAGAACAAGTGAGTTTACAGAGAAGAAGAGGTAACGGAGTTGGTGATATTTGTTTATGCAGCCTCAAGTGACCTTCTTTGTCTTCTTTGTGGACACTAAAACATCATTGAAAAGGGATCCTGAGAGCCTGTTCCCAAAGGCTTGTGCTTTCAGGCACAGAGGAAGCTCTGCAATGGCTTCTTTCTATAACTAGTGAATGTCAAATAGCTTTGGCTTAAAATCATCTCTGAGGACAGGGCAAAGCACAGTGGTAGAGTATAACCTCCTTCAGCCTAGGCAGGCTGGTTCAGACCTTACACCACTGAGGCGGGACCACCTGCAGTGCTGCTTCTCCAACTCAACTAGTTTCCTTTGATGTGGCACTGCCTGCTGCCTGCCGTGAGGCCGAACTGGTTCTCCAAGATTCTCCGGAGTTAACTTCAACCTGTGAATCTGGCAAATTACTGCTAAAAGGCTGTGCTGACAACATCAAGAAACTTGCCGTAACAGGGGATGGGTTTCCCTCTTTATAAGCTCAGAATTTTATTAAACATTGGAGCCTTGAACAGACTAGCATGTCTTGGTTTCCATTATTTCTCGACCTGCCTAGATTCCCTCTTCTCTTTCAGCTCCAGTTGCCTCCCAGGCTCGAACCCGGACATGAAAGCCGCAGGCTGACCCCAACAATAGAGCACTTGGCCAGACTGAGGAAAGCCCTGGGCTCCATTGCAAACACTACTCAAAACAAAAACAATAAAAAACGACATAAAAGTCTCCACTTCTATGGTCCAAAGAGATTGCTCTAGTTACACTGTTTGTTTCTCTTCCTGCATTTTTGTCGTTCTTTCTTTATTGTCTAATGGGCCTAAGTGCATGACCCTGCTTCTGCTCTTCTCACAGCTACTCCAGCACTCAACAGTGATATCAACCTGTATGTTTCTCACTTGTATATCAAACTAGGACCTTTTTATCAGACATAAACCAGAGAAGCCCATCTGTGGACTTTCACTGTTACTTTCATATTGCTAATATTGTTATATGGTCTACTCTCCAGCTTATGGAAGCTTCATCAAAACAGACCACATCCCAGGACACAAATGCCAACAACAATAACAATGAAAAGAAGTAATTCTGTGCACCCTATCTTAGAACAATGCAAGCAAGCATAAAATCAACAGCAGAAGACTCTCTGGGAAAAGCATGAACTCATGAACATTGATAGAGTAACGAATGATGAATGAGTCAAAAAGGAAAAACATTTAATTGGGGCTAGCCCACAATTTTGGATGTGTAGTCCATTATGATCATGCTGGAGAGCATGGTAGCATACAGGCCAACATGGTGCTGGAGATGGAGCTTAGAGTTTAACATCTTGATCTACAAGCAGCAAGGAAACTGTGCATCATACTGAACATAATTTTAGCATAGACAACCTCAAACCCTTCCTCCACTGCTACATACTTCCTTCAACAAGGTCATACATCCTAATAGTGGTACTCCCAATGGGCCAAGCATTCAAACACTTGAATCGATGGGAGCCATCCCTATTCAAACACTACAAAACCAAAATCGGGAAGATAGGAAGAAATTAAAGATAGGAGCAGAAACTAATGAAGTAGAAACAAAGAAAACAAAAGAAAGAATCAACTATCTAAGAGCTAATTCTTTAAGAATATAAACAAAATCGATAGACCTTTAGCTCAGTTAACAACAACAAAAAGGACTCAGATGAACAGAATCACAACAGATGCCATATATATTCAGAACACGATCAGGCAATAATTTAAAACCTTATATTCTATTAAGTTTAAAAATGTAAGAAGTGGATATATTTATAAATTCATCTAAACCACCAAGGTTGATGAAGAGAAGATCAACAACATAAACAGACTCACAGCAGATAAGGAGGCTAAACAGTAATAATGTTTCTGATAAAACAAACGAACAAAAACCCAGACCCAGATGGATCCACAACAGAATTCTACCAGAATTCTAAAGAAAGTCTGCAATCCATGCTTCTTAAATTACCCCCCCCAAAAAAAGAGGAAGAAAGAAAGAAAGAGAGAGAGAGAGAGAGAGAGAGAGAGAGGGAGAGAGAGAGAGAAGGAGGAGGAGGAGGAGGAGGAGGAGGAGGAGGAGGAGGAGGAGGGGAGGGAGGAAGGAAGGAAGGAAGGAAAGTAAAAAGAAGAGAGCATCCTGGGACAGGATCCTTACAATCTTCATCTGCGCCCCAGAACTAAGGGTGTCCCACAGCCCTCTATACCCAAATCCTTCTCAGAGAGAGCTGATCCCAGGAGTGCTCTCACTCCTAAGGCCATATGTAAGATCACCACTTTCACTCCAATAACTGTCCAAAGAAGGATCCACCTGGAGCACACAGGGCACAGGAACAGCAGAACAGCTGGGGACAGCATCCTTCCTGTTTCCATCTGTGCCCCAGAGGTAAGGCTGTCGTCCCACAGTTCTTCACACCCAAATCCTGCCAAGAGAATTGGTCTCCCCAGGAGTGCTGACACACCTAACATAACAGGTTCATAAGCCCACAGGAGGGAAAAGCTCCAGTCAGAATCAGCAAGACCAACTAACACCAGAGATAGCCAGATGGCAAGAGGAAAGTGCAGGAAACTAAGCAACAGAAACCAAGGCTAATTAGCATCATCAGAACCCAGTTCTCCCAACACAGTAATTCCTGGATACCCCAACACACCGGAAAAGCAAGATTCGAACTTAAAAATCACATCTCGTGATTATGATAGTGGACTTTAAGAAGGGCATAAATAACTCCCTTAAAGAAATACAGAACACAGGTAAACAGGTAGACAGGTAGAAGCTCTTAAAGAGAAAACACAACAATCCCTTAAAGAATTACAGGAAAACACAATAAAACAAGTGAAGGAATTGAACAAAACCATCCAGGATCTAAAAAGGAAATAGAAACAATAAAGAAATCACAAAGCGGGGGGGGCGGGGGGGGGGGCTGGTGAGATGGCTCAGTGGGTAAGAGCACCCGACTGCTCTTCCGAAGGTCCGAAGTTCCGAAGTTCAAATCCCAGCAACCACATGGTGGCTTACAACCATCCGTAATGAGATCTGACTCCCTCTTCTAGAGTGTCTGAGGATAATCTTAAAAAAAAAAAAAAAGAAATCACAAAGGGAGATAACCCCGGAGTTAGAAAACCTAGGAAAGACATCAGGAGTCATAGATGCAAGCATCACCAACGAATACAAGAGATAGAAGAGAGAATCTCAGGTGCAGAAGATACCATAGAAAACACAGCTCCCTGGGACTAAACCAC
The DNA here is from genome assembly GCF_000001635.26 of Mus musculus. Classification (NCBI taxonomy): domain Eukaryota; kingdom Metazoa; phylum Chordata; class Mammalia; order Rodentia; family Muridae; genus Mus; species Mus musculus. The sequence continues at coordinate 63,137,564 of NC_000073.6, forward strand.
CAATCAAACAAAACACACAGAGGGACTCATGGCTCTAGCTGCATATGTAGCAGAGGATGGCCTAGTCAGTCATCAATGGGAGGAAAGACCCTTGGTCATGTGAAGGTTCTATGCCCCAGCAAAGGGGAATGCCTGGGCCAGGAAGCAGGAGTGGCTGGGTTGGGGAACAGGGGGAGAGGGGAGAGGATAGGGGATTTTCTGAGGGAAAACTAGGAAAGGGAATTGTGGGGCATTGGGCTATGCACAGACAGGCTGGTCTCCAGTTGAGCTGAGATGCTGAACCCCAAGACCCAGTGGTAATTCATCTACATGGGACAGAAGGAGTTCTCTCATGCTCCTGGAACTCTGGCTCCTGCCTAAGTTACCACCTCCCCCCCAGAGCCCCCACAAGAGAAGCATGGTTAAAAGTCAAGTAGGCAATATCCCAAGCTTCTGACCTTCAGGCTAAACTCCTCCCCAGTTACCTAGCAACAGAAAAGATAGCAGCATACCATAAAAAGGGGCTGTTTGGCCCCTCCTTGCTCTCTCACTTCTCTCACTCCTCTCTCCTCTCCTCTCACTCGCTTACTCTCTCTTTCTCTCTAGTCTTTCTTCTCTCTCTCTCTCTCTCTCTCTCTCTCTCTCTCTCTCTCTCTCTTATCTTCTCTCTTTCCCCCTGCCTTTCTATAATAAAGCTCTAAAAACATAGACAGTCTCTGCTCATCAAAGTCCGCTGTGCTCACTCATGCCTGTGTGGGAACCTCTCTTCCCTATGCCCTCTCTCTAACCCTGGAGCCCCTTTTGGTTTCTGGAGCTGCCCCTTGTCCACTTCCTGTCGAGTGGGTCAGAGGCTTGGATGCCCATCTGGAGCTGAGTGGGCGATCCCTCCCCCCTTTTCCCAGGCCCCTTTTTAGTTCCCACAGGGAATAACATTTGAAATGTAAATAAAGAAGATATCTAATAAAAAAGATTATAAACATAAAAAAAAAAAGGAAAACATTGACACAACAGTCAAAGAAAATGCAAAAGGCAAAAAGCTCCTAACACAAAACATCCAGAAAATCCAGGTCACAATGAGAAGACCAAACCTAAGAATAATAGGCATAGAAGAGACTGAAGATTCTGTACTTAAAGGGCTGGTAAAATATCTTCAACAAAATTATAGAAAACTTCCCTACCCTATAGAAAGAGATGCCCATGAACATACAAGAAGCCTACAGAGAAAGCACTTGAAAGGTAGAGTCACTACTGAAACTAGTGTGGAAATTTCTGAAAAGACTAAAAGTAGATTAACTGTACATCTGAGCTGTAGCCCTCCTTGGAATATGCTCAAAGGACTCAAAAATCCTACTCTAGATATACTTGTTCAGCCATGTCTATTCACAATATCTAGGAAATGTAAAATGCCTAAGTGTGTGAAATGCACCCAGGACATATCAGCTTGCACTACCTTCAACGGTGCAGCTGAAGAGGAAACAGGTGGAGGAGCCTCTTTCCTCTGGAGCTGCAGCCCTGTGGCCCAAAGCTCCCTTTACCTTCCCTGTGGGTGATGGATGCATAGATTGCTTCTTGAGGGGCAGTGGAAATGTGTAATACTCCCACAAGCTGGCTCAGTGCAAAATTCAGCTGATCTTAGCCTTTCCTATGCTACTCACCGCTCTTTTCTTAGGCAGCTCATGATGTAAAAACAAACAAAAACAAACAAACAAAATTTCCCACTGAGTACCTAACATTTATTATATAGACTTCACAATCCCACTGCTGTGTCCGAAGATCACCTCAAAAAAGCCACACTTTTGGGCATGATAAGTTTTTGGGCTCTAGGGTACAGGGACATAGAGAATATTCTGGCCTGATACCACATCCAAGACAGCCTCATTTTGGTCATTAAGGGAATGGTTTCCCCTCTGCTGGAAATTCTGCCCAAACTCTCACAGGGTATATGGAAATTTTCACCCTAAGTTCCATCAGAGGAATGTTCCTGCAGTAGTTAATCTAGGGATTGGGTTAAAAACAAGGCGGGCATTCAATACAGAGCAAAACTCATTTTGAAGTGACAGTTGTAGAAGTCCCACACCAGCTCAGGAATAGAGTAGATCCCCATCTCCAGACAGAGAAGCATGCTTCAATAGTCAAGAAGAGTATGGAAATTTCATAGCAGCTCAGAAAGAGATAACACTCCTTTCCTAAAATGAAAGGAAAGCTGAGGCAGTCAGAACTGTCTAGGGAAGATGCAGACACGCATACAGCTCAGAGGAAAGAGCACACTTTCTGCTTTTACTTCAAATATTGACCTGGTACATCAAAACCATACACATTTATATGGTACCAAGCATTATGTTATGCATGTATACACTATAGAATGTTAAAATCAGAGTAAGCATCATTATCATCTCAAACATTCTTTTGCTTTGTGGGGAAAAGATCTATAATCCTTTGTTCCAACTTTCTTGAAATGTACAGGCCTCTGCTTTTGCTTGAATATAAATATCCCTCTCCCCCCCTCCCCCAAAATCCCATTAGTTGGATTCTTTGTGGTATTCCTGAGAGGAGATGGACATTTTTTAAAGGTGGGTCCTACTGTTTTAGGTACTGTGACATGCACTAAAGGACAGTGGGGCCCCAGCATGTTGTGTTTCTCTCCATGTTATTACCATGATGTGTGCCACCATAAGCCCAATGGAATGACATCAATTGGTCATGGACTGAAACCTCCAATTCCATAAGCCAAAATAAACCTGTTCTTTTTTTAAAAGTTGTGTATACTTGTGTGTAATGGTTTGAATGAGAATGGCTTCTATATTCTCCTGTATTTGAATTCTTGGTTCCCAGTTGGTGGATCTGTTTGAGAAGGATTAAGAGATGTGGCCTTGTTGGCACAGGTATGTTACTGGTGGCTGGCTTTGAAGTTTCATAAAAGCACTTAGTCCCAGGTAGATCTCTCTTTCTACCTTGTGGTTCTATCTTAAGGTATGAATTCTCAGCTACTGCCCAAGCACCATGCCTGGGGGCCGTCTACCATGCATCCTGCCATGATGGTTATGGACTCTAACCCTATGCAACTGTAAACCTCAAATAAACTTTGTCTTCTATAAGTTGCTTTGGTCATGGCATCTTATTACAGCAATAGAAAAGTAACTAATTATTACAATGACAAAAAAACTAAACATACATTATTATAATCAATATTCTCCTTACTATGCAACTTGACTCATAAAACTTTAAAACCCAGGAGTTCTCAACTTTACATCTACTAAAACATGCACTTTTAGATACTTTTTAGACAGGTCCAGAGGCATGAACAGTAGTAAATCAAATGATATACTACGAAAGAGCTAGCTGTGTGACTGTAGGCAAAGGACCAATCATCTCCGTGTACAAGTTTCTGCCCTTGAGAAGTATGTATAAGCATGCCAACTTCATAGTCTAGGAAGGACAAAAAGCCCTCACACCAAGCAAGTGTCCAGCAGACTGGACTAGGCTCCAATGTGTTGAGGTGACAAGTCAAGACAACTTTGGCTCAGCAGACACCACTGGAACTTTTGAAGAAGGTGCAAAACATGGTAGGCAGTGCTAAGAGTCACATAGTGACAGGTACTGGTGGCATATACAGCAGCTTCCAGGCAGTCTGAATTAGCTGGGCTTACAGGGGCACGTGGCAATGCCACTAGCATGCCTCCTTCCTTTTTTTCCAAGTTACTGAGAGAATCAAGAGAAGTAACATATGCTCACTGCCATGAGCAGGGTGTGTATACAGTGCAGACGAACACAGAGCAGCTTCTGTACAAGGTCACCTGATGGCTACCAGTTGGCAACAAGAGGGAAGGAAACTATGAAAACCCACTTGTAAATTATTCAGAGCAAATGAGAGATAAAACAGCAATTCCATACACAAGGTCAGCCAATCCCATTCCACTCACACAGTCAGGCTCCCAACTCAGGGTCCTCACTTTCCATCCTGTTCGTAACACTCTCTAGTTGCTGATCCTACCACCCAATTCTTTTGGCCATGCAGGTCCCTTTTATTCCTGTAATAGATTCAGGGACATGTTCTTGTCTCAGGGTCATAAAAATAGATACATTTTTCTTTTTTCAAAAAAAATGATGATACTTGCACAAATATAAATGGGACATTTGTCAAAGAGGACATTTAAGTCATCCATTGTCAAGTGAACAGCAAGGCATAGCAAACAATTCTGAGGTGCATCCAGAAAGGAGAAACATGCACAGCCATCCGGGAAGGCTCACTTGACCTGTGAAGAGAAAAAGTCATTCACCACACAGAATCCATATGCTTTCCCATGGACTACACTCATTTGCTTTGCTATCAGTTTTCCAGAGCCTCCACAGTTGACAGTATTCAGACAGCAACAGGCACAGTCCATTGCAGAAGCAGATAGCCAGCTGGTTCTGGGAGCACTCCAAGAGTAGCTATCAATAGACCCTGGGTATCTCAGCCTCCTTTATGTGGGGCAAGTGGACTGTGCCACCAAACAGAAGAATTGGCTAGGTAGAGTAAGTCTAAACCCCAGGGAAATCTCAGAATTGAGAATGGTAGGCATGAGGCCAGCTCCCTGCCAAAGACCTGCTCTAGAACATGTAACTATGACACCACACTGAGAGAACCATGACAATCAGTCACATAGCATAAAAACCTGGAGTTCTCTGTGGTAATGATGTATCTAGATAGGCCCTGAATGTTTAGCCAATGAGCTTTCCTTCTTGGGCATTCCTTCCCACAAAAGGTATTTAATCCCTGGTTCACCTTGAGTAAGATGCATGCATTCGTATCCACCATCAAATAAAACAGTTTGGACAAGCAAGGACCATCTATCTGTTTTATCAAGGATTGCCATGGGGGTAGGGAGCAGAAGGTGTGAAGGCCTTCATTGTAAAGAGCCTCACCTAAATCTCCTGGAGGCCTTCTCTCTTGCAGCTTCTATGTCCTCTCTGTACTTAGAATCAAACCAGATTCTACCCTGTCCTGAGATTCAGCCCCTTCTTGTCTGGTGCATACCTACAGACTCTTGTTCCCAACTTTCCAAGGTCCCCAGTGGCATCTGGGTACACAGGATGCAAGGAACCACACCATTTATCCCAGATCCCACTGTTTTTCACTGGGGGAAATGCAGGTGGGACCTGCATCATGGACTGTATTCTGCCTCCTGTGAGCAGCTTGCTGGCAGCACTGGGGCATCCCAGAGGCTAGGGAGAGACGCAGCTCAACACCTTTGTGTTTCTCTCAGGAGCAGCATGGACAGGCCTTTGCCCTACTGCTCTATCTTTCCTCTCCTTGACACCATAGGACACACTATTGTGAAAGTTTCTCTCCTGCCTCTGACTCCAATCCAACTGTCCCCATCCCTGCTGCTTTTCTTGGGGCATTTACAGTTTGTCATATGCTCTCCACCTTTCTCTACAGGACAGGGACTTAATCTGGTTTGACAATACTGCATCCTCAGTTTATCACATAATGTGTAATGGCAGTGTGGGACCTTCATTCAATATTGGTTGAACGAGTCAACAAATGAAAAACAAACAGTACCAGCCACCAGGGAACATCATGATAGACCTTTTGGAAAATGAGCCTGGAGATTCAAATATAGATTGACTAGCTCCCCTCGCCTCTATAAAATATTCCACTGTTTCCTACCCACACAGTTTAGAAAGAGCACCATCCCATTAGATGGGAATATTTGATAAGGCAGAAACTCCCAACACCATAATGCTAAGCTTCCTTCTCAAAGTCCCAGTGGCAAAACCAGGAGATTTCTCCTGAATCCCAGAACTATCCTGGTAACTACCGAGACATGCCCTTGGCCCTACCAGGGCCCACCCCTGACTCCAGGGCTTTGTTCACTAGTGGAGCCACCTCAGTTCTTTTTCTAAGTACCATGATTTCAGAGGTGTGAATTTTCATAACACTAAGTGGTCACTTCCTGAGACCCATTTCACTTATGAACCCATGTGGAACTTCTGTGAACACACTCCAGCCCATGATGGAATAGGCACCACCTATCAAGGTATAGACCTGGGCTTCCAGTTCTCTCTGCTACCTCCCTTGTACACACTGCCTACCTAAGAACACCCAGCCTACTCTAAGAAGCCTATTCTAAGAAGCCTCCTTGCCATTCACAATGCTTAACTCTGCTCCTGTGATCCCCACGGAAAGCTGAGTTTGGGTCTATAATAATGCTGGGTGGGGTGGGGAGGACCTTTAGGATAGAGTTGGGAAAAGCACATTGACAACTGTATTTCCTTCATCCAAGGTCTTGACAGCTGCCTCTCCAGAGGCTTTCCAGTCCATATACTGGGGCAAGTTGTTAATAGGTTCAAAAGAGCTAGTAGCTTTGTACAAACCCTAGTCCTAGGTTTCCCAGAGCAATGTGAGATGGGCCCATGACATTTGCTAGTGGGCACAGCCCGGCTGCCACACTGATGCTTGCTTTCCCCACCCTTTCCCATCACCCTGGCCTAGGACTACCTAGGACTTCTTGGTATTACTTCCCTAATAAACCACATGCATGGGCATTCCAATCTTGAGTTAATTCTAGAAGAATATGCAACTCTTCACAGGGGGAAACATTCTCTCCCATTGATGTAATCTGTTAGCACTACAGTCATTTCTATATGTTTGCCACCAACTAAGGGGTCCCAGGGACATGGGAAGAAAGATATTTTCCTGCAGATGTGCAAACATAGTGTCTCACAGTCTCTGAAAGAGATATCTGATCACAAGTGCTGCTAAAATCAGCGCTATAAAACACATCTTTAAATATAGTCATTAAAAATTTCCCATTATTACTAAAATTTTCTCTTACTAGGCAATTACAGAAAGAAGATTCCTAGGAAAGCCAAGACCTTTGTTTGCAGTTACAGGGCCCACCTCTATGTCACAATGCAGAATTCCCTTTTGGGAAATGACTACTGACACCAGAAAGGCATTTAATGCCATCTAAAAAGGGGAAACCGTGACAAGGTATCTGTAATTGTCTAGCTCATTTTGAGATAGATTGTGTTCAGAAAAATCCTTGAGTTGACGGCCCCAAGTGAAGCAGAATAAAGTGAAGGAGAAACTACTAGAATCAGCATCAAGCAGAGTCTTATTAACGCCCATCCTCTCCTTACGGCAATCTAGCTGGCTGGCACCACATCGCTGGTTCCCCATCTATCAAGAAAACTTATCAGCCCATTCTAGAAATGGCGCAGAGATATCTGTTTTTACAGTGAGCCCGCCTCTTAAATCATGGAAAAAATGCATTAGATCTCAAAACCATAGTGTTATACACATGGACTCAGACACCAAACTGGAACAAGAAATTCTCTATGGTTGCAAGACATCGCCAGATGCCCTAACATTATCTCTAAGAATGATGACATCTTAACCTCTTTCTTTGGGAACAGGCCCAACACCTTTATCCATCTGTGGATGGACCACAGTATATCTATGGGCTGAGCACTGTATTCTGATTGCCTGAAACAGACAGAAAGTATTAAGCTTGCCATTCTCAAAATCACCTAGTATAGAATCCTTAAAGTAAGCTTGCCATTCTCAAAATCACCTAGTATAGAATCCTTAAAGTAAGCTTGCCATTCTCAAAATCACCTAGTATAGAATCCTTAAAGTAAGCTTGCCATTCTCAAAATCACCTAGTATAGAATCCTTAAAGTAAGAACTTGCAGAAGACAAGCCTGTGCTTGCTACCTCTAGTGTTGAATATTTGACTCGTTCAGTTGTTTTCTGAGTTGCTAATGTGATTTCTTTCCTTTATTTCATTTATCTTTTGCCCTCCTTTCCTACAGTATATGTATGTATGTATGTATATATGTAGGTATTGTACATATGTATGTATGTATGTATATGTATTGAGAGTGACACACATGCGACATTACGCATGTGAAGCTAAAAGGACAATTTGTAGAGAACAGTCACGGGCAGTGAAATCAGTCTGGCTCTCTTGAGTATGCAGGAGGGGGAGGCAGAGACTTAACTCAGAGGAATACCCATAACACACCAAAAGAGGAAAAAGGGTAAAACTCTACAAGTGTGAAGATTTGTGGACAAAAGGACAAGAATGGACTGGGCTGCTGTCTACTCTGAACAATAGAATGGAGTGAGTGGCTGCTATGGGAGTTCTGTGTTCAGTCTTAGATGCAGAGCAGCCCCCACACCACTTACTTCTTCTTAAAATACCCCTAGCCATCAAACTGGAGAAAAGGACTGAAGAATAAAGCCAAGGTGGTGTGATCCTTAGCCATGGCTGTCATCCCTGCCAGCAGCCCAGGCTAGTGGTGTGTGTCCTTCAGCCCCAGTAACTGTGGTATTCCAATACCATATGTAGCAGACATGGAAGCAGATTGGTCTGGTCAGGCCAAAGCATCACAAAGAATAATAATGTAAGAGTCTGAGATTTTTAATCCACTCAGTTTGAGGTAGTTTGTTTTGTAGCAATAGAAGAAAAAAAATGACACAAATCGTCTATGTCTGGCTTAAATAAAAGCCTCTATAAAGTTCGAATTTTACATTCTGGGTATAAAAGACAGCTAGCAGATGATTTATCACAGAACTTGTATGTGAAAACAGTTACTCTGAACAATAGAATGCATTAGTTACTTTTCTGATAGACTGTACAAAAGACCTGAAACAACTTAAGGAAGGAGCTATTTCTTTTGGCTCATTGTCTCAGAAGGTTTACTTCATGGCTGTTTGGGCCCAAAAGAGTGAACAGAACATCATAGTTTCCAGAGCTTCTGGTAGAAGACAGATGTTCATGTTACAGGGTACCAGAAAATCAAAGGCGGAGGGCAGAAAGTGATGAGAGCATATGCTGAAGGGCCCCCTCCCAGTGTATTTCAGATTCAAACAATAACACTGGTTGCTTAGAACAACTGAGGGAAACATTGAGGTGGCCCCTATGAGCTCCACAAGGGACAGTGTCGATGTGATCAACAGGGAAAAGATGACAGGAAAGCTGCTCAAGGGTAGCTGCAAGCAGGGTTCTAGACTATGATTTGTGTTCTGTAGGGGACACATTCCTAGAGCCTGGTACCATATGCCAGGTGGAAGTTGTTCTATCCATGATCCTTGAAATCAATTATATAGGCTAATTAGTAACTCTCAATTAGCCAGAAGTTTGAGATCATCAAACACTTCATGCTTTAGAGTTAACAGTCTTACATACAGCCATAAAACCATTCCTCATTGCCTCATTATTGAAATTCTACTACATTAAAAAACATTCATACTTTCAGATAAAACTCATCAGGAACTATGAAACACAGTTTTAATTGATAGGTGACATCGAGCTCCTCCCACAAATAAATACACAACTACCACTGAATGTTAGGGCTGAATGCCTCCCCTTTGCTGAGGACGCCACTAGGTATGCTTCATGCACTACAGAAATTTCCTTACAAACCTAAATTGTTTCTCCACACATTTTTACATTTAAATTCTAAACCCTGGTACGTGAAAATGTGACTGTATTTAGAGACAGGCCCAGAAGAGAGTCAATTAAAGAGTTAGGTATGGTGTTGCATACTTGGAAGCCCAGCACTTAAAAAGTAGAAGCAAGAAGGTCAAGGGTTCCTGGCTATCTTTTACTATATAGCAAGAGCCCAACACACACACACACACACACACACACACGCGCGCGCGCACACACACGCACACACACACACACACACGCGCATAGTATTTAAAGTTAAGAAGGTCACTAGACTTGTGTTCTGGCAAGACATTAGGATATAAGATAGCACAGGAGACAATGTACAGACATAGTGAGAAGGCTGATACTTACAATCCAGGTAGAAAGACACAGAAGCCAAGCCTGGCTACACCTACAGCTCACTCATCTATCCTCCAAAATCATGAGCACACAAATGTCTGCTGTTTAAGACAGTGGTCAGTGATGCTGTTCTACAGCAGACCCAGGATATCAGTGCAGTCTCCAGGAAATGGATGACCCAAAGTTCAGCTGTTTCAACCATTCAGTGATGGACGAGTCATTCTGACCTTGGACAGACATCCCAGGAGCTCAGTTACCTGCACTTCCTTTAAGAAGCTGACAGTGGTAGCAAACGAGGAGGTGCTTTTCTCCTAGACGCACATTCAGCCATCCAAGGGAAAGGCAGAAAGCAATTAAATGTGAATACAAGAAACTGAGCTGCCCAGGGTTTGGAAGTAACAAGTGAAAACAAATCAGCTGCCCTGGACGTTCTCTGAGGGGTCACTGAGCAGTGGTGGACAGTCACAGTACTATGAGTCAGGAAAACCTGCTCCAAAGACAGGAGCGAAGAAACAATGATCTTCCAGTACCTTCCCCTTTGCATGACATCACACTGGTCATTCTGTTTAGGACAGAGATGTTCGTAGCTCCCTTACTAATGACAAGGAATTTGCTACTTTTAGAACTTAAGCCTGCCTAAAACTTACCTCTTTTTGGCCTCTTGTCTGCAAATCACATATTCTTGAATTAGAAATAAATCCCTTTATTTTTTTGCCCCTAATATAAAAACATAGCTGTCATCCATATTACTTGACTCTTATAGATCTTCTTCAGCCTGTGCATATGTTTCTCTGAGAAGCATGTTCTGCCGATCTTGGTCAAAATGCAACAGACACACGGTGTACAATGGGGAACAAGTCAGATAAGAACCTAGGTCCAAACTGTCTTCTCCAATGCACATGTGGTCTGGCACCTTCTGCTGTGTACTATGATGGTGGCCATTCAGAGATAGCAAAGCACTGCTTCAAGAGTGCTTCATATTCCTATAAATGGGGAACAATCTTATGCATCTATAGCACAGCCCTTTAGATGGAGAATCTCTGGCAGTGGGTGAGACAACCTGAACTTCGATGCAAATACCAGCAGAGGGACAGAGCAGCTTCCCAGAGATCTGCCCACTTGGAAGCCTCAAAAGGAGCAATGGTTCCAAATTAAAGATAACACAGCCAGCTTTCCTGTAAAATACTCAAATATGGTTTATCGCCACATGCATGCAAGTGAAGATCATTGCCCATCTGCCAGGCGGGCTTACCTGTTATAGAGGAGAATGTCTGGTTTCCAAATCTGGCCATCTGGAAAACGAACATTTTTCACTCCGGGGTACTCAGACATGTTCCACTGCAAATAGTGATCTGTCCAAGACTGACAAAGATGGAGAATTAGTGGCAATTTCTTCCCCGGCTTACTTCTATTTCTTGTAAGAAATTATCAGGAAAGCTCAAAGTCAAAAAGAGTTCAGACATTATTCCATGATTTAGTTGTTATTTATAAAGTGTGAGGAATCTGGGAATTAAATACTCCCGTCTAAAACGATCCAGACTAGCATAACAAATTGCATTTGGGGACCTGCTGTCACCATGACCACATTTGTATGATGGCATTAAAGGCAATTCCAACTCACTGCACACCTCTAGCCTTAGGCTTCTCCTCCCCCAATGGACTGGTTACTTCTAGCCAAATAAATAATGGTTCTGCTTTCCAAGTTTTCTCTGAAAGGGCATTTTGAAAAAAAAAAATCATTTATTACAATTGGAATCAAAACCAAACTATAGAAATGCCAGCCGTTTGTTTTCATAAGGCAGAACCTCTCAGAACTTCTGAGGGCACACTTAAATTTTATTTTTTTATTTTTTCCTTATAGACAGTGCTTTTGATACTATAAGCTGATGCCTCAAACCCTGAGCCTCAGCAGCAGAACACAGACATAGGGATGAAGACTTAGGAGCACTCATGAGTACAGTGATGAGTTTAGCAACTCAGGGTCAGGCCTTTCTGAGTGATCTCCAACACCAGAAAGACCTACAGTCCTTTCTCTGATAATCGGGTACCATTCCCAGGACCAAGATGGCAGAGATATAACCATAGAGTCCTCCCACTACTGACAGGCAATCAAGCCTTAGATTCCAGGCCTGGCAGCAAAGGACCCACCACCTCTAAAGTGTCACTACTGACATCCATGCGTCAAGATCCAGACTCTCCAGGATTTAGGAAGGTTTGGAGTGCTATATCTTCATCTAGAACCAGAGTGCCCCCCCCCCATAATCAAACACATTCTCATTTGGGCCCTGAAGCTTTTCCACAAATTTATGCTAAAAGGCATATAAATGCTTCAGATGTATAGCAATCACCATTTGATTTCTGACCAATTGTGTTTGTCGTAAAGTTATGAAACAATACTCAAGTGGAAGGAACAAAATTGTTAGAGCGACTTGACTTGGAATATACAGATGAATGTTGTGGGTCTACGGCTACTGATTCTGGCAACACAAATCCATGGACAGGTCTCAAAGGTCCCCTGGAGAACCCACAGTGTTCTAAAAGTCTACTGCAGAAGTGGAATAATCTGAAGTCAGAGAACACCGCTACTCACAACTGGGACCTCAGCAAACAAGGATGTTAAAATGCAGCAGCATTACTGGCACATCAACATCTGTCCTGTAGGGTCCACAGCTGATGAGATTAATGAGGGGAGGCGAAACACTAAGGAACTTCTGCCTCATTCAAGTGGTTTGCTGAACCATGTTTGTAACAGCCTGTTCCATCTGGATGTTCTTGGTTCTGTTCTCTCCCCTGATTCCGTGTCAAAGCACTTCCATCTTATTCTTAACCCTGGAGTGTTGCTCTGAGTTAATCACGGTGACCAATATTGTACCCATAGGGACTGGGGTTCCAAGAACAACCCTTGAAGGCACACTGGCAATGAGGGAAAGGACCCATCTCGTAAGCCTGATGACATGATAGGCAGATGAGTGGGGATATCAGGGAATAAGATCATCTGGCTGTTCAAACATAAGACCACTTAGCATATCAGAGCTGCCTCACACCTCCCATCTTTCCCCACATCTCCTAGCTTCTGAGCACATTCAACTGTGGGTGCTCCATTGCTTTGTGGCAGGTGACATCATTGCTAGTCTGCCTGGTCAGCACTGTATGTGTGCCTTCTGCCTCACCACAATCCAAGCTTGTCAATGTGGTGACATAGAAGAAATCTCTGACTGCCTCAGGATTGGTTCTTCTAAAGCAATGTCTGTACTACAAACCTTCAGCCATAACAACTCAGACTGGATGCAGTCTCTGAAGGTGCTGATCTGTGCATGCTCCTTTTCTCTAATGTGGAAACCAACCTGACCTAGCAAGTAGTGGGGAGGAATGGCTACAAGAAACCTTAGAACCAGACACATCTGGACTGTGAGATTTGCTGTGAGAATGCAGGAGGCTGAATTATCTCCTCTGCACTGCAATTCCCCATGTGTACACATCCCCTCATGATAAAATTAGGATAAAATGAAGCCATGCTTTCAGTAGCAGGGCAAAATCATGCAGTTCTTATAGGCAAGCAACAAATGATAGATTTAGAAAACAATATGTTCACTTTATAGAACACTACATGATACAGGGCTACAGCATGTCTAATACCTGAGGTACAAACAAGGGTATAAAAAGCATGATGGGTGTAGTAGGGAACACTAACACAACATAGGAGCCTATGGGGAACTTCCTAGAAAAAATGTAGAATGAGGTTTTTACAGTCAGGCTTTACAAGAAATGGATGTGTGTTCTCAAATCGTTTCCTGCCACTTAGATCTTGGGTCAATGGGGATAGAAGCCCAAGGCATATCTCTTCATCGAGAGCATTTAGCAACCTTTCAAAATGGCAGCCCCTGAGAAACCACATGAATGAACCAAACAGAGATATACCTTTACAGCCATAGAATGAAGAGTATGTGGGTTGTAAGGTGACAGAAGGAAAGGGGAGGTGGTAATATAGAATGTATGACATATACCATTGTGCTGCAGACCCTTATACAATCCAACACTTGGGCCCTCTATAAACATGTCTTGAGTTTTCAGGGAACTTTTAATTAAATTTGGGGTATGTGTGTGTGTGTGTTGTATGTGTGTACATGGCATGAAAAACAGGAGTGGACAGAGCAGGTGAAATATCCTCTCTTCCAGTTCTTTGTCAAAGGAGTCTAAGAATGCCCAAAACAATATAGATTATTGATGTTGCTCTTGGTTGCCTCCAAGAACTTGAAGGTAAAATTTAATTCTGAAGATACCACACACTTTGGTTGGTCATGGGACTTAGAGGAATTGAGATAGAAGCAGCCTGGAAGCTGTCTCTTTAATGCCTAGCTCTCATGATATATGAAGGTGCTATGAAGACTACCAAGAACTCAAAGCAGTCAATAGTCCTACCCAGCTTTAGAGCCTAGGAACCAAAACAATAACCAGCAAGGCAAGACAGCCCTGAAGGTAAAATAGTGGCACTCATATCTCGGGAGTAACCACAGGCTCTCTAATTAGACTAATTCAATAGGAGGAGAATCATACCTGGTACTGTAAATCTAGCCAGCTACCCAATGACTAGGAGAGAGTAGACCCTAAAAAAGAACCTACCACTGCCACTTGTCTAAACTGGCACCCTTTCTAGTTGCATTCTAAATACTTATACTCAAAGATAAGTGTAGCTCTCATCCTTCATCAAATAACCTTCTTTATGAAGTAGACAGAGATCACTAGAGAAACCAGCCAAAATGCAGTGTTTCTAACCCCAGCTGATTCACCTGCAACACAATCCCTAGATCTAAGGCTCATGGAACATCACAGAAGACAGAGCAGACGTATTTACACCACTCACTCACATGCCAACATAGATAGGGAAATCTCACAGAGCCCCATTCTACATAGAGAAAACTCAATCTTCTCCAGGCAACAGCCACCCGATAGGTTACCTAATCTCCTGTGGTCAGCCCTAAACACACATATACAAACGAGCAACAATGAATGGAACCTTGTAAGGTTCGCATGTGTGCATCCTCTCCCTCCCCCTCTCCCGCTCCTTCACTCTCCCTGTCTCTTTGGTATGTCTGTGTATTTGTAATAATTAAAGTATAAGTGGTCAATAATTTGAAGAGGAGTGGATAAGGACACAGGAAAAGTTGGAGGAGTTAGAGTTTGAAATGATATAAATACACAACACTAATGCATGAAATTCTCAAAAAGTAAAAATCTTTTAGAACGAAAATAGTTTTGTTTCCTTTCAAAATATATTGCAATGTAATGAGAAATATATTTGGTTTTCTTTGTATAGAGCTCTTTAAACTCTTGAAACTTACTGAGTGACAGGAATATCTTTTGCTAAAATCATCCTTTGGACCATATCTAAGTTTATGCCAATTTAGCAGCTTTGGGGTTGGATCTCCTTTCACAGTTTCAGGAAGAAAGCCAGACTGCCTGATTAGAGAGCAGGGATGACAAACTCCATCTCATCCTCAAGTCTAGAGTTGGGAGATGAGATTGGAGACTGAGGGAGACAAACTTCTGTACAAAGCGCAGTGACGTTCCAGGTGAGCGCACACACATGAGTGCATGGAAGGAAGTATAGCATGTCCTGAGGAGCAGGGTAACTTCTCCCTCAACACCTGCCCCAATGCCTCTTCCACATCTGCCTCTGAGCAGTATCCTTTAGAGAAAACACCAGTAAATGTGTACCTGATAGCCAAAGCTTAGAACCTTTGGGTTACAGGCAGTGTGACGGGTATGTGTCTCCAGGGCAACACGTTTGCAACATGTTTTTGATGTAGGAACAACCTCGTGGGAAGCAGACTTTGAGCTTGTGGATTCAGATATTAACTCAAGGTGGACAATATCAAAATCAAATTAAATGGATATCCAGCTGGGTTAGAGAGTTGCTGTAAGTATTAAAAATGACATCAAATAATTGGTGTCAGAAAAACATCACCCAGTTTTGGTAAAAATTCACCTAATCGTGTATTTTGACTCAAAGGAAGAATGTGAGTCCCTCCCCTGCTTTTCCTGCTGACATTTTGCTGTCTCTGACAGTCAGTGCCACTCACCTGGTCACAGCTGCAGTCCAGCCCACAGCAGCACACTGCTGGCTAATGTGTAAACACAATGAGTGGTATTTCTGCTCCACAGATAATAAATGCAGAAATTTAAAAAGGAAGCAGTTTAGGACTAATTATGGTTTACAATCTAATAATCTGTGATGTGAATGCTATTATTACTATAATTAGAATTAGGAGTCTAAAAATAGAGAGTAAGTACTGAAAGATGATCAAATCTGAAGGCAAAATGGCTGATGTTCTAAAAAAGAAAAGGAGGGTTTTACAAAGAAAATGTGTGCATCTGGTAGGTCCCAGTGTTTCTGTGGAAGCTGAAATGTCCTCTGTCATATCCTCACACACATGAGATCAAAGATGTCTAACAGTCTCCCAAAATGATAAAACCTCTGCAGAAGGAATCTCCCACCAGCTTCCGCACCCCAACCCCAGGGTAGGAAGAGACTCTCAGAAATCAGCAACTCGGTATTCTTCAGGCTGTCGGAATAATCTCAATCATGCAAAATGAAAGACAGCTGGGGAAAAGGATAAGAAAATTCGCAAGGGGTAGGTCAAGGGGAATTTAATTTTTAGAAAACTTTTGTGACTCTGCCATTTTGACTGGACTGAAAAATCTATAATTTGCAGAAAATTGACTGCAGAGTAGAAACACCCTGGAGAAAAGATTATGTGTATCAGATTTCAGAACAGAGCTTAGTGAAACGAGGCTTTGGGAACTGAGACCCAGTGCTAAAAGCCATTCCCTGACAATCCATCTGCCTCCTGCCCTCGCTGGGGCTCCCCTGGGAACTCTGGCCCTGCTTCCTTCCATCCTGAGCTTCATTCTTATCTATGTGTAATATCAAGGCTGGGTCAGGCCAGGCAGGTGAGTGGCCAAGGAGCACAGAAATAAAAATCAGTGCACGGTTGTTTATCAATTGTCCCAAGGAAGCTCCTACGCCTGCCCTTGGTGACATGCAAGGTCCAGTGTCCACCCTGCAACCAGGACCTACTCAAAGCAATGGAGGTTGAGGCAAGGGCACAGTCACGTGGGTTTTCAATGGCAACTGCTTATAATTGTTTTAAACCAAAGATTCTTGGGGGTCTTTGAAAATGCAGTGGGGAGGCAGTGGCCTAGCCCTCCACCAACTGAGGTGTCACTTTCCAGATCAGTGTCAACACTCAGTCTCCTCCTAGCACAAGCTGCCTAGGACAGGGCTTACCTGGGTAGGCTACCCTAATGCAGGGGCACACAGTAGTGCCATCATTGTACTGCTTCTCTTTAGAAGAGTCAGGCCACTCTGTTTTCCATTTTGATAAAGCAGGATTGTTCCCACCTGTGACCCCCACTGTATACCCACCCATTCTTACAATATTCCAGAGAAACATCGAGATTTGCTATAATGACCAATTTTACTTTTTGTGATTCATTAGAAATCAAGTAACACCCAACTGCACTTATTTATACATACAGGATGCTAATATAGTGCATGTATATATCAATGTATAATGATCAAATCAGGGTAATTAGCATCCTATCTCCTCAAACATTTATCATCTCTTGGTGCTTAACCTTTCTTTAAATGAGTTAATTGCACAGCCTGATTGTAAAAGGCTGAAAGAGGAAATGTGGCTAATACATTTCTAAGTGCTCTCCCACAGCTCTGGCCAATGCCCTCTACAAAGTAGGCACTCTCAGTGGTGAGTTCAATAAGTAAGTGGGATTTAAAAAGTGAAATTTCAGGTACTTCTGCAAATGCAACTCTTAATTAGAACTACCCTGTGCTTCAAAGAAATTTAAAAGTCTCTAGTGATACCCTTCAGAAAAACAGGTGTTATTTTTCCAGAATGTCTGAACTCAGCACGGTAATAGTCCTGTTACAATTTTCCTGGAAACCAGCCCCCTTTAAAATCATTGGCCATGTCTGAGACATTGCTGGAGAGCAATCAGTTTTTGAGGGCCAGAGAGGTGGGTACAGGGACAAATATCTATCAATCTGTCTGTGGCACATATTTCTCTCTGTAGAATGGCATCTTGGGGTATAATACCAGCCCTTGGTGTGTATGTAGTGTGGAAGGGGGCAGGAGGATGAAGCAGAGAAATCAACTCAGGTTCAATGCCACCCTCAGCTACACAGCAAACAACTAGGCAGTCAGGGCCACAGAGGAAGACACATTAAAAAATAAATAAATAAATAAATATTTTTTTTAAAGGAAAGAAAAGAAAAGAAGAAAGAAATGTTGACCCCTGAGCTTTTGCTGTGTTTTTATTTGTTCCTCACAGGTCCCAAGAAAACAGTCATCATCTCCCAGAGTTCTCAGGACTTCAACTAACTCAAGCATCCTCCTTATGTAAGGAGTTGGCTTTAGCATGGATCAGACTTCTTCCCCCTGCCCCAGGTTGATGAAGAGTTTTGAGTTTGTTCATTCCTTCAACAAAAGTTACTCAGTGCCTATTGCAGGTGAGGCAGTGGACAACGATCTGGAGGTACCGTGGGGTTCAACCCCAGCATAGGATATCTGATAGAGCGAGAGAGACCTGGAGGCAAGGAGCATGGGGAGAAGTGGGTACTACATGTATCAGAGAGTGAGAAGTTCCTTAGGAGAAAAGAGCAACAAAGAGGACAAATTAGGGGCTGGACCATAGCTCGGTGGTAGAACATTTGTCTAACACGATCTTCTGTTCACAGCAGTGAAAAGAGATGGAGGAGGAACGATAAACAGAGTAAACTGAATTTAGCATAGGAAGGTTTGGGAAGAAGCAACTGAAGTGGTAGTGTTTGAGAAAACAGAAGAAAGCGAGGGAACCCATCATGTGGCTTTCTATGTACTTGCAAAATCCCAGGCCACTCTTGAGCAACATGCCTGGATAATAACAAGACAGCAGGGAGCAGAGCCAGGAAGAAGAATGAGAGGAAATGGAAGAGAACTGATGTAAGCAGGGAAGGGACCCTCACTGCCTTCAGTTGTAGATTATCTGGGGAAACCAGAGCCCCTAGAAGGACGGAGGTCCAAGTCTAGGGGCACTCATTTTTCACTTAGGTCAGTCTGGCTACTGTGCTGAGAACAGACACAACTAGGGAAGAGAAAGGGCAGAACAGGGAGGCTGGATGTAAGACTATACCTAGAAGGTGAGAAAGGCAAACTGAGAACAGTGGGGAGCCATGGGCTGGTGAACAAAGGACCTGCTTTGAAAGGTGAGCTACCAGAATTTGCTGAAGTGGGCTCCCAGGTCTGCACAGATGGACCACTGTCCAGCTAGATCAAGATGACTTTGGAAGAGGCAAGAATAGGAGAGGTGAGATGGATCCCCGGGTGTGGCAGTCTCTAGATGGTCCATCCTTTTGTCTCAGCTTCAAACTTTGTCTCTGTAACTCCTTCCATGGGTGTTTTGTTTACAATTCTAAGAAGGGGCAAAGTGACCACACTTTGGTCTTCGTTCTTCTTGAGTTTCATGTGTTTTGCAACTTGTAATTAGGGTATTCTAAGTTTCTGGGTTAATATCCACTTATCAGTGAGTACATATCATGTGAGTTCTTTTGTGACTGGGTTACCTCACTCAGGATAATGCCCTCCAGATCCATAATCAGCCTCCAAACGCTGACACCATTGCATACACTAGCAAGATTTTGCTGAAAGGACCCTGATATAGCTGTCTCTTGTATGGCTATGCCAGTGCCTGGCAAACACAGAAGTGGATGCTCACAGTCAGCTAATGGATGGATCACAGGGCTCCCAATGGAGGAGCTAGAGAAAGTACTCAAGGAGCTAAAGGGATCTACAACCCTATAGGTGGAACAACAATATGAACTAATCAGTACCCCCCAGAGTTTGTGTCTCTAGCTGCATATGTAGCAGAAGATGGCCTAGTCGGCCATCATTGAGAAGAGAGGCCCCTTGGTATTGCAAACTTTATATGCCCCAGTACAGGGGAACGCCAGGACCAAGAAGTGGGAGTGGGTGGGTAGGGGGGTGGAGGGTATATGGGGGACTTTTGGGATAGCATTTGAAATGTAAATGAATAAAATACCTAATTAAAAACAAAGAATAGGAGAGGTGAAATGAGTGCCCCAGAGGATGTAGCTGGCCTTCCCTGATACTATATATCTAAGCATAAACCAAGGAAGCCAGGAGGAGGGCACACATGAGCAGATAGGCTGTGTTCTTTAACTCCTACATGGGACTATCTCCAAAGCTCTACATTATTGTTACAGATAGCTCAGTGAGAGAGCTCTTCCATAGCAAAGTATGCCCCTAGCACCTGCTTTAAATTCTCAGATGGGTTCCCTAGAAACCTCACTTGCCAAGGGCCACCCAGTAATCTCTTCAGCCTCTGCTATTTCTTCTCTTGACACTGCACTACAAAACAGGCTCACCTCAACTTATTAGTGTCCTATTTTTGTGCCACTGAGTCAAGAACCAAGCAAGGGGCCAATCCACAGCATCGGTCCCCATGAATTACCAGACAAATATTTCCAAAACTAAGATGGTTTTAATCCCTTTAATGTCTTTTTCTCAACAATAACAACAAAAGGAGAAAGCAATCAGTCTGTCAGCTGACACACATTTGAAGAGAAGTTTAAAGAATTGAGTAACAGGGCTGCACAAAGACCACTTATTTCCAACTCTGCAGGTCCCTGCACCTGTAATCAGGCAGTGATAGAACAAAGGCCATGACTGCATCTGTCCCTCATTTCTAGAAATAAAAAGTCACCTATAGATGCAAAAATCAATTGAGAGCCAAGGGTTTTCTTTGATAGACTAGAATCTCCACTCAGAAAATGTTTAAACTTTGTAATCCATATCACTTTGTTGAGTTATATAACAATACCAGCATCCTTAAATCAGTTCAGAAAAAAAATTAATGTACTATGGCCTAAAGAAATGATGTTACATCAATATTTACATTTGAGAGAAATCTAGACTAATGGAGTTTCAAATATAACATTTTGCAATAGGACAAAACCCTAATTTTAAAAATGCACTAGATATGCAAGTGCACAAGCACACGTGATGATGTTTGCCTGTCCTCACTGAGCCTGAGATGGTGAAGCAGGAGGATTGGGAGTTCAAAGCCACCCTGAACTACAGAACAAGGCCCTGTCTTAAGACAAAAGAAAAGGGGAAAAGAAGTGAAAAGAAAGAACCTAAAAGAGGAAGAAGAGAGGAAAAGAAAGGAGGAGGAGACAGCAAGAAAGGAAGACACACAGAGGAAAGGAGCAGATGTAAAATATATGAGAGCAGAAGGGGGCTGGGTTTGTAACAATTATATGTGCACAAAATTACAGTGGCATTAAAAAACTCCACCTAAATTAGAGACTGACAGTTTGAAATTCAGATTCTAATATTTACAATTTGATGGAACTGATATATATCGCAATTAAATAATTTAGATTAGAAATCTGTATGTCACATAAAAAAATTCAAGGATAAAATACAAGATGAATGTCCTTTTTGTGTGTGCAAAATGCTAGCAGCCAAAGTGTTTGGGGGTTTCAGGGATTGGGGATTTTGGAGTAGTTTGCTAATATCTTTTTCAGATGACCATCCCCAATCTGAAAATTCCAAATCCCAAAGCTTTGAAAATATGAAACATTTTGAATGTCACTCTGAAAATCAAAAAATGTTTTGTGCTTCAGAGCATTTTCTGATTGTGGACTTTCAAAACATGGATGCTTCACATCTGTATCCTTTCAAGACTCTTGAAGAATCTCAGTCCACAGCATGGAGTGTGAACACCCTGGCTAAAGGCCCCTTGGTTCCCTTCAAACATGCAGCTCTGGAGCATACTGACAACAGGAGAGGTACTTATGAGCTAGGGAGCAGCTATAATACAGGCCATCGATCTCTAGATGTGGCCATGCATCTGATTATTTCTCTGGCATGCAATGTTTAAAAATGTCCTGAGATCATCCAGCACTGAAATACAAGCAAGCATAGAGTCCTGCTGGTGTCAGGCTCTCATCCTTGGCTCCATCCTATCAAACATAGCAGACTGCATGTGGTCCCCCAGCACTCTCAGTTGGCCAGCGCTGGGTCAGAGCACCAGCCTTGCCTCCCTTAGGAACTTCTTTCCATGTAGTTTGAGCACATGCACTGGGGGCAAGAACAGGCAGGTAAGTGAATGGGATCTGAACTTACCATTTGTAGCCAAATGTTGGTGGTTAAAACTTGGTTCTTCTCATCCTTCAAAAACAAAAAGGAACAGGTGACATAAATGTGGCTTATGTGCTTCACAAAAGAAGCCACGATACAATTATTCATGTATAAGTCTGACTTTGGGGATCAACATTGTGTGTGGAAATTAGAATTCACCAAGCACTTCCAAATCTATGCCAGTAACATTTCCCGAGAGTCAAGCTTTTCTATTTATTCTGAAGTAATACACATTTATTACAGAGCACTTACAAAGGACAGCAAAATATAAAGAAGAAAATTAAAATCAGACCAGCCTACCATCAGAAATGATGCCAGGGAAGGCCTTGGCTATTCATCTTTTTATACCACACCCCCCCCATCCTAGGAAGAGGCATGTCATATGGAACTCCTGACTCATATTAAGGGTCCGAATGGCCACTGTATTTGCTTTATCCCTGCATGGGTCTTGGCTCTTTCCTCTTTTCTATCTATCTCACAACATGTCAGACCCTTGACACCTCTAATATAAACACAAACAAGAGGAGCAAACAGAGGATGTGGAAGGTATGACAACCTAACAAAGAGCTTGTCACACTTCTAACTTTCTGATTTCAAAGTCCAGTTCTACATTTCCAAAATAGGATCCAGGCAGGAGTGGAGTCCACATATCACCCAGGAGTTTGGGAGTGTACAGTTACCATGGCTTAATTCAGGCACTGTGCATCTTTGAGTCTTGGGTTGTAAGTCTCCCTTGAGAGCCCACATGCCAAAGGCACCAGCAGCACCTTGGCATTACTGTGAGATGGTAGTACAAGATGGGTGAATGGGGAAGTTCTCAGATGAAGTGGAACAGGCACTTTCCAGACATGTTAAGATGCCAGCCCCTAACCGGGCATGGTGATGCACACCTTTAATCCCAGCACTCGGGAGGCAGAGGCAGGTGGATTTCTGAGTTCGAGGCCAGCCTGGTCTACAAAGTGAGTTCCAGGACAGCCAGGGCAATACAGAGAAACCTTGTCTCAAAAAAACAAAAACCAACCAACCAAAGAAACAAAAAGATGCCAGCCCCTTCTTCCTCTTCCCTTTCCCATCCTGGCCACAAGTAAACTGTTTTCCTCTGCCATAGGCTTCCACCACGATGTGCTGTCTCACTACAAGCCAAAAACAATGGAAACAACTACCCACAGACTGGGCCTCAAAAACTGTGAGCCAACCTTTTTCTCTTTATAAGTGAATTATTTCAGGTGTTTATTTCACTGCCAGAAACCTGACTAGGACAGAATCTAAGAGTCTCATTAAATGAAGTATTACCACCAGCCCTTTTTTCATAGCTGGACACACCCAGCAGAGTCAGCAAAATACAAGTGCACAGTGGGACTGGAAAGTTCACTCAGCGGTTAAGGACACTGGCTGCATACACTAGCAAGATTTTATTGAAAGGACGCAGATGTAGCTGTCTCTTGTGAGACTATGCCGGGGCCCAGCAAACACAGAAGTGGATGCTCACAGTCAGCTAATGGATGGATCATAGGGCTCCCAATGGAGGAGCTAGAGAAAGTAGCCAAGGAGCTAAAGGGATCTGCAACCCTATAGGTGGAACAACATTATGAGCTAACCAGTACCCCGGAGCTCTTGACTCTAGCTGCATATATATCAAAAGATGGCCTAGTCGGCCATCACTGGAAAGAGAGGCCCATTGGACTTGCAAACTTTATATGCCCCAGTACAGGGGAATACCAGGGCCAAAAAGGGGGAGTGGGTGGGCAGGGGAGTGGGGGTGGGTGGATATGGGGGACTTTTGGTATAGCATTGGAAATGTAAATGAGTTAAATACCTAATAAAAAATGGAAAAAAAAAAAAAAAGGACACTGGCTGCTTTTCTGGAAGACTCGCACCCACACAACAGCTTACAACCATCTGTAACTCCAGTTCTATGGGATTGGATGGCCTCTCCTGCCCTCTCTGGCACACAAGTGGTGCACCTATACACATGCAAACAAAACAAAACACCCTTAATGCATAAGAAAAAAATTTCAGTTAAAATATTTAAGGCGACAAGTTATACTGAAGAATGATGTCAGTCAGTTTGGAATCCTTAATTCCAACCTAAAGGACTCTGAAAACTAGCAACCAATACCCTCCAGGAAAAGTATTCATGAAAACCTGCCTGGAAGTGGACACCTTTACTTCTTTTATCCGGAATTGATCTGGCTGGGACTCTGAAAACTAGCAACCAATACCCTCCAGGAAAAGTATTCATGAAAACCTGCCTGGAAGTGGACACCTTTACTTCTTTTATCCAGAATTGATCTGGCTGGGTTCACTGACAAACACACACTCAAAACTGATCCCAAGAATAAAAGCACAGGGTACCTTCCAGAGTGCGGTCCATGACTGGGAATGCACGTGAGCACTGAACTCTGCTCCTTAAGGAAAAGAAAATGTAGCCCACATGTAAGGAATTAGCAGCCAGAGTTTGATACATGGATGCCCCTGTGTGCAGATGCTCGTCTATTGGGTACCGCTGAAGGTGTGATGGGCAAGTCTGAGCAACTACGAAAGAGAAGGTTGGACTGTGTGTGGAAGGACATCGGACACAGCACCAGAGTATCCATCCCCAAGCCAAGACTGAAGTCCAAAAGAAACTACAGTTTGATCAAGGCAAGAAATACATCTACTCCTCTAAACTAAAATGTGCCACAATGGTTAGTGATAAATCACTGCCGCAGGTTAACCTGTCTCATGCTCTGGGCTAAGCAAATGCTCCCTGATAGAGCTCTATAAACTATAATCATAGCAATGCTTCCATTTCAGTCACCAACATTATTGGGAAGCGCTACTTAAGTTCCTCAACATGTGCATCCCTAAGTTCTTCGGGATGTGTATCTGTTGCCTCAAGTTATTAGGCAGCTGCTGTTACTAATCGGCTAAGAGTTAGCAAGAGTTCCATTCAGGTGCCTTCCCTTCTTTTAATTGTGTTTGTGCCTGCCTCTCCCGAGAGAGGCTTCTGTGGTTTGGGAGCTCAATTACTACCAATCTAATTAAAAGCCTTTCTTCTTTCCAGAGTCTGGACAGAAACCTCATTAGAGTGACACTGGATTTCCTTACTGCGTAGCAGCATGGGACCAAATCACAGCGCTTCAAACTGTAATCAACAAGCAGCAGCCAGCCACCACCTGGCAGCACAGCCATGCCAGACAGAGTGGTCCACCCCAGGCTGCAAAGGAAGCCCAGGACCAGGCAGGATGCTGCAGCTCTCCATTTGGATCGCCTCTTCTTCTGTTCCCATTGGTCAGGTGGCAAGGTCTCCCTTACCTTCCCATCACAGTATACAGCCTCCTGCCCATACAGGCACATGTGTGCACACCCAAACATATACATGTGCCAGTTTGCTTCCACGGGAGCTTTCCGCTTACAAAGATGTTCAGTGCACCACACAGTGAGTCAACCGACAAGTCCATAGTGCATCACACAAGGCTTTTTCTGTAAGTTGCGGTCCAGCCAAGTTTGCACTCTTTCAGGAAGTATTGGTGGAATAGTCCCACTACAGTCATCACACTGAGATGCACAGTGGTCACTTATTGCTCCTGAGCTCCTGGAGCATAAGATGAGGTAGGACCAGGGTATGACCCACCTGTGCAAAGGATAAGCCTCACTGAGAGAAAAAAGCAGGGCCCTTTAAAGAAGTTAGCGAGGATGGATTGTATCCAGTGTAACACTCTCTTTGACATACGATTGACCTTTGCTTTTACATGCTAGACTCTCTCAACAATACAAGATATAGATCCTCTCATGTCTACCATATAAACACCAGTCATGACCCCTGCTGAGAGCCTGTCTGCCAAGGCACCATACAGTTAACCCTGGGTGTAAGCTTTCCTCACCTGACCGTACATGATGTACACTATCAGCAGACCTCAGCCTCCTGGGAAGTGGGGTTATGAGCTATCCTCAACCCCAGTCTCAAGGGGGCCTCATGGGAAGGTGGCATAAGTGAGCCTGAAGAAATGTCTCTTTTGCAAAACTGTGAGTTGCTTACAGATAAAGACATCTCCTCTGCTTGAAAAGTTGCTCAAAAAGCAGTCCCAAGTCATGCCTCTGCCCCTCTGCCCCTCTGCCCCTCTGCCCCTCTGCCCCTCTGCCCCTCTGCCCCTCTGCCCCTCTGCCCCTCTGCCCCTCTGCCCCTCTGCGCCTCTGCCCCTCTGCCCCTCTGCCCCTCTGCCCCTCTACCCCTCTGCCCCTCTGCCCCTCTGCCCCTCTGCCCCTCTGCCCCTCTGCCCCTCTGCCCCTCTACCCCTCTGCCCCTCTACCCCTCTGCCCCTCTGCGCCTCTGCCCCTCTGCCCCTCTGCCCCTCTGCCCAGGCTATTGTTCCCAAGCTCCACTCAAGCCTAGCCCACCTACCCTGCTTTCTGACACAGTCATGTTCAAAAGCAGGCCCCAGGTATGCCATTATTCCTGACTCAAGCTTGCACATTTTCTTTTTTTTTATTAGATATTTTCTTCATTTACACTTCAAATGCTATCCTGAAAATCCCCTATGCCCTCCCCCCACCCTGCTCCCCAATCCACCCATTCCCATTTCTTGACCCTGGCGTTCCCCTGTATTGGAGCATATATAATCTTCACAAGACCAAGGGCCTCTTCTCCCATTGATGGCTGACTAGGTCATCTTCTGCTACATATGCAACTAGAGACACAGATCTGGGGGGGGGGGGTACTGGTTAGTTCATATTGTTGTTCCTCCAATAGGGTTGCAGACCCCTTCAGCTCCTTGGGTACTTTCTCTAGCTTCTTCATTAGGGGCCCTGTGTTCCATCAAAGAGATGACTGTGAGCATCCACTTCTGTATTTGCCAGGCACAAGCATAGCCTCACAAGAGAGAGCTATATCAGGGTCCTGTCAGCAAAGTCTTTCTGGCATATGCAATAGTGTCTGGGTTTGGTGGTTGTATATGGGATGGATCCCCGGGTGGGTCAGTCTCTAGATGGTTCATCCTTCAGTCTCAGCTCTGAACTTTGTCTCTGTAACTCCTTCCATGGGTATTTTGTTCCCCATTCTAAGGAGGGATGAAGTATCCATACTTTGGTCTTACTTCTTCTTGAGTTTCATGTGTTTTGCAAATTGTATCTTGGGTAGTCTAAGTTTCCGGGCTAATATCCACTTATCAGTGAGTGCACACCATGTGTGTTCTTTTGGCTTGCACATTTTCTTGTTTGCCAGAGAGAGAGAAAAAAGAGACTAGGCTTCTGTGCTCCGAGACTCTGCAGATGGTACTCCATGTGCCTCTAGCATCCAGCATAAGAATGTTCAGGCAGGGCAAGGCCTACACAGATGCCACTCACAATGCCAAGACGTACATGAGTATGAGAACCAGTTCCTCATGCCTTCTCTTCTCCATAAGTATCCTCTACAGACCAGTTCACCAGTTTAAATAAGCATAAGAGCTTATTTAAACACCCATACATCAGTGAATGCAGCAGCCAATTAACTTCTATCACAGCCTAGATACCACCCTAGCCACACACTGGGAGGGAGATAATTCAACTTGGTTAAGGGTGAGTATATTACTCTAATAACAGCTTGCCTCTCCTCACAAGCAACACGGGCCCCGGGTCTAGGTCTATTATAACAAACACTATAAACCAGCTGACTGTAATGATGCATAATTGTAATCCCAGAACTTGGGAGGTAGAGACAGGAGATTCAGGAGTTCAAGTTGATACTTAGCTATGTAGCAAGTTTGAGGCCCAGCTGATTTACACAAGACCCTGTCTCGAAAATAAATGAAATGAAACACATTAAGGCAAAATTAGTTGAAGCTAAGAAGCAGCAACACTGCTAAAAACTGAAATATGGGCTTTGAAAACATCATAAGACACGAGGCTAACAAATGGCAACTTTTTGCTTCTCCGTTTAGAGGTAGCTGTCTGAAGCCAATATACTGGAGAGGTGGATCTGGTAGCTGGTGAGGGCTTCAGATTCATGGATGGATTTCTTCAAGCTATTACCTGGCTCTTACTGCCATGATAATCTGGGCAACACAGAAGGGGCAAAGGCCATCTCAGGTTCCCACCAGTGTGCACTACTCAGGGATTCTTGGTTCTCTCCTGGGAAATCACAGTTACAGCTTCCACAAAGGCCTCCTTAAGCTGATAAGGATCAGTGCCACCTAGTCTGTGAGATGTCTCTCAGTGCTCTTAGTTGTCACAGCATAGCTGTCACCTGATCAAGCCCTCCCGCATGCAAGACATTGGAGGCAGGCTCACCAACCAACATGAGCTGCCCAAAGTAGGCTAACCTGCTCCCAACATTCTAGTTTTGAGCTGAGCATATCAGCAAAGAGCACCCTTTGATTTGAGTGAGATATTTTGAAAAAATCAATCTTTCTAAATTATGGTGCATCTAATGTTCAATGTTAACTGTTCTGACCGGACTTACTGTGCAGTCTCAGATTCCTATAGCCATCACTCTTCCGGAACTTATGGGGAGATGTTATTCAAAGGTATTTTATAAAACTCTGAGAAAAGCCTGTCTAAATCCTCATTTGCAGAAAAGATATAAATTCACATTTGTTGAGCACTCATAGTTTATAACAAACATGACTTATTTTTATCTATTTTCAACAACGTTTTACCCGTGACAATCCAACAAAGCTAGGTTTTTGGGGTTTTTTGTTTTTGTTTTTTTTTTTTTGTTTTTTTTTTTTTTGAGTAATTCATCATGTGTAGGTGGACTCCCAAATTTCATTTTCTATGTCTATTTGGTTTGAATGTTTTTATATGAGCACATACTACCTTATGATCAAGAGATGAGAATGCGTACACGTGTAAACTGCGAAACAAGCAAACCTCTGGCCTTAGGTCACACAGTTAAAGACAAAAGATGCTGCAAGATGCTGCACACAATAATCCCACCATTCTGTATGCTGACACAATAGAGTCAAGGGCTTGAAAGTACCTTGGCCTACAGATTTAAGGCCGTGTTTAAAGAAACATACAAGCTGAGATCTAAGTCTTCTATCTCTTTGACCAGATATGTGTGTTCTGAACTAAAATATCTTTCTTCACCCTATGCTGTCACAGTGAACAATGGTTGTGATAAGGAAAAATGTTTTCACTTGACCCTTGATGACTGTTTGAGACAGAGAACCTCAGAAAGCAATCTGGTCTATCTTTAGAGCAATGATTCTTAGATGTCCTAACGCTGTGGTCCTTTAATACAGTTCCCCAGGTTGTGGTTACTCCCAATAATAACATTATTCCATTGCTACTTCATAACTGTAATTTAGCTACTGTTATGAATCATAATGTGACCCCTCTGGAGGTCACGACCAACAAGTTGAGAACCACTGCTTTAAAGGCTCACTGAAGCTAAAACTCTTCCTAATCATGACAAGTTACTTTTCTCTTTCCCCTTCCTTTGCTTGCGAACAATAGACAGCCTTCTATGGAGGCTATATGCCACGACAGACTGGTCTATGGCTGAATGAAGACTCAAATTGAGAATTGCATACTAAATGAATAGCTGAGACAAGTTTTGCAAAACTATAAAAAATAAACATTCTCACTCAACGTGCTATGTTTTGTAAAAGTACAGTAGTTTTCCAGGGAATAATATCCAACCCAGTAGGTTTATCATTATAAATGAATAGATTTTATATCACATTTTGCATATATTTTCAACCTGGTAAATACTGAAAGCTATAATAGATACACATAAAACTTGAGGATCCTCAAAATCTTCAAGAGAAGTTAAAGGGGCCTTAGCTATCAAAGAATGAAGTCCAATGTGACAGGCCTGCCATTCCCCAATCCCCAATTCTCACCCCAGGCACTGGGCCCTGCTCAGTAGAGAAGCGGCTCCTTCCTCAGTCACAGTTTGAGACTGTGCAAGGTCCATGTCTGGGAATAATGTGAAAAGTTTGGATACCACGGACAGACCTAGGCTCTTCCACACACTGTCTGTGAGGACTCGGGTGGCCGGTGAACTTTTTCATAAGAGTTTTCTTATTTACAAACCTAGCAATGACAATGGCAAGAAATTCAGTAAGTCACCCAAACTATCTAAACACAAAGTGGCTCTGCACTGTTCAGCGACAAGAGCAGTGACTGTTGACACAATCAATCAAAGGCTTGGAGAAGTGGCCAAATTAGTAGCATCTCTTTTACGTGCAGCTGCCTATGTTTAGGGTAGTTTTGCTGAAAGCAAGGCTTAGAAACTAAATGCCTAATGGTCACAGTTTTATCATCAGAACTCAGATACTCTGTGGCAGTTGAGTCCACAGATGCCAGGCTGTGAAGTGACATGTCCAAGCCTTGGTTACTGGCCCTTCATCCTCAAGCATCCACAACAGTGGAGAGTTTCAAGGATCGTCTGCAGAGGAAACACTGCATATGTGTACAACTCTCTGACTGTGCGGTTACTGAGAAGTAGAGAAGGCCATTGCCCTACAGTCTTTAACCTGGAATGCGGAGACCCAGAAGCTGAAAAACCAGCACAGTCCCCAACTGAGGCAGCCTGCAGCCCTTGAGAGGCTACTTCAACAACAACTTCTCAAGTAACTCTGAATTCTTTGATTCTATTTTTAACTACCAGAGCCAATCCCGCATTGCTTGAGAGTACTGTTTTTCAGGAGTGATTCCGAGGAAAAGGCTTAAGGGATTTTTAAAAATCAAAGCAGAATATAACAGAGATTTTTTTTTCTGCCTTTCCCTACTTATCAGTGTTCAATCCCTTGCTGACATCATCCCACCCCAGAGAAAGCACAAGAAAGCAAACTGGAAACCTGGCCAATCAGGCTGATTCCTTCAGGCTGGATAATTGTAAATACACAGAGGCAGGTGTCTCCTGAGCTTAGGTCCTTGAGCCGGGCAATGATGACAATGGGCTGTCTTTTCCCAGCCCCACTGTGAATCTCACTTTCCATACTGAAAGGGAACATGACATATAGCCAAGACACGGCTCCCACCTTATTGCCCACCTCCCCAAAGATCCCCTTCTCAGGAGTCAGGTGAATCCAAGGTACACTTCCATCTGCACGAACAGGCTCTTTTCATTAGGAGAAGCCTTTTCCTTTCTCCTACAAGGAATGAAGACAAGTAGGCTCTGGGAGCAGTACCTAACAGAAAAAAGAGCAGCCTTGGGGTTAACAAAGCTGCGAGGCAATGGGGATAGAAGACTGGAGGGAGAGAGGCAGAAAAAGGAATTCAGCTCAGACAGCCAGAAGATGGAGCCAAGGTTTGTATATATACCTCTATGCTATCATCCTTCCACAACCAGCACTGGGCATCTCTGCACTGTTCACAACAAAGACAGACATGTAACAAGTGGAGAGCAAAGATCTGTGAGTGAGTCCATCCTTGCACCAGTACCAGAGGCCATGAATACAGATATGGACAGCATCGGTCTGAGGTGGGCTTTTCCTAAAAGCTTATTGTCACATGATCCATCAAATATCTGACACCTGCGTAGAAGGAATCCTAACAGACAAGAAAATAAATGGGAGAAGAATGAAGTGTGTTTGTAGGAGTTAGGAGCAGAATTTACCCATTTATCCAGTATCTTTCAAACTTTACACCTATTCACCGAGCAGACTGAGGTTGAACGCAGGGCCACCCTCATATTAACAGATGCTTTAACTTGAGTTCTATCATTAGCCCTCGTGGTTAAATTTTGTGTTGAGATCCAGTGTCACTAAGCTGCTGGTTGGGCCCTTGTTCCCTAGCCTAGACAGGTCTTGAGCTAACAAGATCCTGCTAACTCGGTTTCCTGGGCATTTGGGATCACTGGGTACACAATGACACTAGTATTAAATTTATCTTTAAATGACACATAGAAATCACACATACTTATGGGGTGCTCATGATGTTTCATTACATTATGTATGTATATATCATATAATGTTTAAGTCATTAAATATACCTATCATCTCAAACTTTTATGATTTTTTTCCTCAGTGGAAATATGCAAATGCTTTACTTGTAGCTTTCTGCAATGCAGAGTGACCTACAGAAAGCCACCCCAATGTACAATGTCACATCAGAGCTTCTTACTCCACCTTAATGTCCACTGCCCAGCCTCTTCCCATGCCTCTTTCCCTGTAAGCAAGACTTAGAAGCAGCAACATCTCCTGGTTTTTAGTATTTGATGTTTAATAGTCCTACAAATAATATACATTTATCTATTTAATAAACCAAGTAAACATGAATCAAGGCAAAAATTAAAAAGAATGACAAGAAAAAATGTATGACTATTATAACATTAAAAATAAAATTATGTGTAGGCACAAGGCATAAGAAAATGAAAATTAGGAGGCAGAGGCAGGCGGATTTCTGAGTTCGAGGCCAGCCTGGTCTACAAAGTGAGTTCCAGGACAGCCAAGGCTACCCAGAGAAACCCTGTCTCAAAAAACAAAACAAAACAAAACAAACAAACAAAAAAAAACCAAAAAAAAAAGAAAATGAAAATTAAAACAAGTGATACTTTCATGAATATTTCATGAACATAGTATGATTATGATTGAAGAAGAGAAAAAATAATAAATGATCCTTGGAAATTAAGTCATTGTATATTAGTATATATTATTAATGTTATGTATTTTATATGATTATTATAACTGTATATTTTATATAATATAATTAATATATTTTATTCATATAACTGCAGTATGAAAAGGGAAGCAAACAGCCAGCTACAGTCTGGAAAATAAGCAGTCTAGTAAAGGCCCACAGCATGCCTCTCAGTTCTTATTATAAAACTCAATAATGCCTTGGATTAAATCAAACATGATTTAAAAGTCGCAGTAACAAGATAATGAAAGAAATGAGAGGAAAATCTGCAGACCTAAATAAATAATCTGGGAGCCCAAATAACACTGTTACATAGTTAATACGTTAGGAACAGAAAGGAACAAAACAGACAGCTAAAAATTGAGTTACTGGCATGAGGTAATCACAGTTTGTGTAGATGAAAATGGAGATTAAGTCAATTAGGCAAGAAGCCTGAGACAGAAGTGAAACCAAGAAGACACTCTGGGTTGGCGCAGGCAACACAGCACCTGGAGGGGAGTGGACTGTTCCAAGATGCTAAATAGAGCATCTGCTCAGAGTTCAGCAAAGCAGCAGGCTCCATAAGCTAAATACCAACAGCCCTGCTACACAGTATCTACAAAGGAGGTAAAATCAAATGGCTATTGGAAAGTAAATTTAAGCTCACCATAAAGAAGAAAAAAGAAATTTCACCAACAAACTTAAAGAGAATATTAAAAAGTTTCCCAAGTGTGTGGACTAATATCCAGGGACTACAGAAGCCAGAGAGCCTGCAAAGCCAGTGTGAACTTGTGAAAGGAAAAACAAGACTCTTCTACCAAACATGCATGCTCATGGCACCATGATATAGAAGAACCCACTGGGAGAAGAAAAACAAAGTTTGTCAATTTCAACCTGGGCACAAAGCAAGAAACAGGATGGTCAATCATCTTCCTAACAGAATGGTCTCCCATCTGTTGAAAAGCTCAAACTTAAACAGTCTTTTTTTTTCTTTTTTTTTTTAATTAGGTATTTTCCTCGTTTACATTTTCAATGGTATCCCAAAGGTCCCCCATACCCACCCCCCAATCCCCTACCCACCCACTCCCCCTTTTTGGCCCTGGGGTTCCCCTGTACTGGGGCATATAAAGTTTGCAAGTCCAATGGGCCTCTCTTTGCAATGATGGCCGACTAGGCCATCTTTTGATACATATGCAGCTAGAGACAAGAGCTCCCGGGTACTGGTTAGTTCATATTGTTGTTCCACCTATAGGGTTGCAGTTCCCTTTAGCTCCTTGGGTAATTTCTCTAGCTCCTCCATTGGGGGCCGTGTGACCCATCCAATAGCTGACTGTGATCATCCACTTCTGTGTTTGCTAGGCCCCGGCATAGTCTCACAAGAGAGAGCTATATCTGGGTCCTTTCAGCAAAATCTTGCTAGTGTATGCAATGGTGTCAGCATTTGGAAGCTGATTATGGGATGTATCCCTGCATATGGCAATCACTAGATGGTCCATCCTTTCGTCACAGCTCCAAATTTTGTCTCTGTAACTCCTTCCATGGGTGTTTTGTTCCCATTTCTAAGAAAGGGTAAAGTGTTCACACTTTGGTCTTCGTTCTTCTTGAATTTCATGCGTTTGGCAAGTTGTATCTTATATCTTGGGTATCCTAAGTTTCTGGGCTAATATCCACTTATCAGTGAGTACATATTGTGGGAGTACCTTTGTGATTGGGTTACCTCACTCAGGATGATACCCTCCAGGTCCATCCATTTGCCTAGGAATTTCATAAATTCATTTTTTAATAGCTGAGTAGTATTCCATTATGTAAATGTACCACATTTTAACAGTCTTTAATACTTAAGAACTCTAGAAGCCATGGAAGGAGCTTGCAAGTAGCTCGAGATTACTAAAGCTAGCTATAAACCACCAACAGAATCAACACATTACCAAACAGAAAAATAAACAAAAATTAACTAAGTCTAGAAACATAAATATAGTATCCTTAAGGTCTAAATAAAAATATATTAAGTGAAAAATTCTTTTCGACCAAGGGTTTAAAGCAAAAGTCAAAGGAAGAATTCCAAAAAATTCAGAAGAGCATATCAGGATGATAGGAAATGTTCATCACAAGTATGGGAAAGAATGCCAAGTCAGTAGAACACATCTCTAGAAACTCAGACTAGAGAAGTAGGAAAAGGTACCACTGAATAAGTTCAATTAGTACAATTAAATGCTTTAAGATATAAAAATATATAAAACGATAATATATGTGAAGAAAGGGGCATAGTTGAAAAAAATGTTTTCCAACATGAGAAAGTCAGTAGCTGAGATACAAGCCCAGTGGATGCGCTGGTCAGTTTATGTCAACTTGAAACAAGCTTGAGTAGAGGGAAACGCAATTGAAAAAAATGCCTTCAAAGGACTTGCCAGTAGGCAAATCTGGAGTGTGGATCGTTGTGCTACCACTGGGAAGGTAGCCCTGGTTGCTAAAAGAAAGTAGGCTAAGCAAGCCAATACGGAGCATTCCTCCATGGCCTCTGCTGCAGTTCCTGCCTTGAGCTCTGGTCCTGACTTCCATTAGTGAGGGAGTCTGACCTGAGAACTAAAAGCTAAATTAAACCCTTTCTTTCCTATGTTGTTTTGGTCATGCTGTTTTATCCACTAATAGAAACTCAAATCGGTAAATTTGACAGCAGATTAGGAAAAAGAGAAGTGATAATCAGTAAGTGGAAGACAATGAGATATAGCGGCTTGCTAGGAATAACGAGATGGAAAACATGGCTAGCAGACAGACTGCATGGACTGAATGTGCACTGACCAAAGAGCAGAAAGACCCTCCAAGAAGTATAACTGAGAGATTTCCAAAACTGTACAACTAGCCCTTAGGTTAAGGAAGTACAATGTCCTCAAAAGGAAATGAATGGATTAAAACCTAATAAAGTGCATTTTTTCTGTCCCAGGCAGCATACGGGTTTAACACCAGTCACTCCTATACTGAAAAAGAAAACACCAGACTGAAAATCAATAGCTTTTCTCAAGACCCAGGAGGCACTGAGGTTGTAGGGTAACGTGTGACACAAAATCTGCATGTCAGCAAAGCCAAAAGCATAGTGTAGACTCCTGAACTAGCAGCAAGGCTTAAATGGCAACTCGATACTGTAAACTTGAACAAGAGTAAGGATTCTGTTGACCACAGGCGCTCGGTGACCTATACATTCACTGCTTTCATCTCTAGGAACTGCACCCTGCTCTATCTGATTCCCTATGTTGGCTAAAAGCAAATTTAAAGTAACTTTGGGAACTGATGCCTGAGAGTTCTCATAAGAAAGGCATTATTCCTGACAAAACCTTGTCTGTCACTCCTCTACCACACTGCAGCAGTTCAGTCTCTTTGTTTGAGGAGGAAGGCTTCAGACCAAAAGAGACACCTGTGAAGGTCCCACCTGTGAGAGGGGAACCCAGAGAAAGACTGACATTCAACCCAGGACACTTGCCCTAGCACCTACAATATCATCACATCCTAGGTCCAGCATAAAAAGTAACCAGGGTAGGTTATGGCACGGAGAAGTTTCAGGTTCTCTGAGGAAGGGCTTAAGTGTGTGTGGTGTTGGGAGTGCAGGGCGTGGGGGTAAGTAGCTCGGTAGACAGCCTGCCTGGTATATACCAGTCCAGAGCTGGAGCTTTAATGTGGTATAATCTGGGTGTAGCAGCACATGCCTGTGGTCCTGGAGCAGTTGGGAAGGAGACAAGAAAATCAACTATGAATGGTTATCTACTACATAGTAGAGCTTGAGTTGAAGGCCACCAGAGACTCTGCCAAAAAATGGAGGGGGGAAGAGGGAAGACTGAGAGGATGCACAGCAACAGGAACCCTCATGTATTCATGGGAAACCTAGAGTCACTTAGGAAGGGAGTTGAACACATTATTAACATTCTTAGTGTTCCTCTGCTTGAATTCTTAGGCATTTACTCAAAAGTGTTGAGTAAAGAACAAACCTACACAAAAACCTGCATATGAATGTCTATGGAAGTTTTATAATTACAGAAGTTGGCATGTAACCAAAGAGATCTGTAATAGATGAATAGATTTAAGCAAACTCTGATATACAATGGATTATTGAGGGTTAAAAATGAATGAACCATCAAGAAATGAAAGATATAGAAGAAACTTAACTCCATTGCTAAGGGAAAGTCAGCAGAGAAAACTACAGTTCATGGTTCCAATTACAAGACAGTCTGGAAAATGCAAAAGCTGTAGATTGTAAACAATAGATGTGTATCAGACATAGGGGAAGGGATTGATAGGTAGGATATGGGCGATTCCATATGAGATGGTAATGGTGGGATGGAGAAGATGGCTTAGGCTAGGCTCACAACTGAATGGGGACTGTAATAATGAGTACAAGAGTATTTGCCAAAACTGACAAATCTTTTTAGCATAAAATAACCCCACATGTATATAGAATATGTAGAAATCACTGAGAAGTAAAGAAGTCTAAACAGAGTGCAAAATATGACCAAAAGTTCCACATGACAGAGATGGGCATTTTGACTCTAAAACTTCCTGGGGTCTAAAAAGACTCCAGAAACACTGCTCTGGCTGATGAAGCTGGTTTCAGACAGAGATGGTTTAAAACTTATTTCTAAAACCACCACACACTTTTGTGGGGGGCATGATGGGACTCTGACATCTTAATACTGTAGTAAGAAGAAATCAGGATCTATGTTGTAATGAATTAGAAGGGGAAACATGAATGTGCATTTGGTGTAATAAAGGTACAGATGTCACCTAGAGAATCAGGCAGTGTGATGGTTTGTATATGCTTGGCCCAGGGAGTGGCACAATTAGAAAATGTGACCCTGTTGGAGTAGGTGTATCATTGTGGGCATGGGCATAAGCCCCTCAAACTAGCTGCCTGGAAGTTAGTATTCTGCTAGCAGCCTTCAGATGAAGATGTAGAACTCTCAGCTAATCCTGCACCATGCCTGCCTGGACTTAGCCATGTTCCTGCCTTGATGATAATGGACTAGACTTCTGAACCTATAAGCCAGCCCTAATTAAATATTGTCTTTGTAAGAGTTGCCATGGTCATGGTGTCTGTTCACACAGTAATACCCTAAGACAGAAAAATGGTACCAGGAGTGGGGTATTACTGTGATAGTCCTGACCATGCTTTTGTTTGGAAAAATGTAGATTTGGGGACTTTGGATTTGAAAAGCATTGGAATGCTTTAAGTGGGGCTTAATGGGCTATCCTAGAAGGAATATGGAAGACTTTGTTGCTGTGAGTGATTGGAATTGTGCTGACTTGGCCCAAGATGTTTCAGTAGAGAAGAATTGCAATATGAGGCCTAGAGACTATTTTTGTGGTATTTTGGTGAAGAATGTGGCTAATTTTTGACCTTGTCTGAAGAATCTGCCTGAGGCCAAGGTGAAGAGTCTCAGACTAATTGCATTGACAAAGGAAGTTTCAGAAACGCCCATCATAGACTTCATTTTCTTGTTAGTCTCATTTTAAACAAGCATAACAAGCTGAGAAAGGAAAAAAATATAAAATATATGGTTTGAGTATTAAAGGGGCACCAGAGAGTGAAATGGAGCTGAATCCTTGTTTTATGAGATAGCAGATTAAGGGAGTGGGACTTTGGGGCAAGAGCCTATCCAGCTAAATTTAGATCTAGACATGGTGATAGATACCATTAATCCCAGGAGACAAACCAAGCAGATCTCTGTGCATATGTAACTATATGTAGGTTCTACACAGAGGTACTCATAGATGTGCGCAAATATAAAATATGTGAGTTAAATACATTGGTATCTTTTCTGTCAGTTTAGAAAGTCTAGAAATGAAATCTCAGTAGCACCCTATATCCCAGATTTGATTTTGTTTTTCATTATTCTCCAATAGAAAGATCCAGGGTTCCCTGAGAGATAGTTGATTTGAGTAATTGACAGAATTACCTATGATGCATTGTGTAAAGGCAGAAAGAGGGGGAAGTAAGCAGAAAGCACAAGTGATACCACAATAATAGCAGTGCGAGGAAGGAACATGAAGCACCTATACCCAATGGCATAAGCTACAATCTGAGCAAAATAAATATTGGATTGCAATCAAGCATATAAAAATAAGATCATTAAGTCTACATTGACTCAATTAAGTGATTTAATAAATGAATACATGGGATACAATCAATTGCCTGTGCAGACAAAGGCCAGATAATTATATAGCTATTCTGCCTCTAAGGTGGTGAAACACATTCCTCACTAATTGAGGGTGGTCTTGCATAGTGACTTTCTTCCAAAGAATATAGTATAGAACATAAGGGGAAGAGTAAGTTTAGAGTTAGAAATCTGAAAGTGTAATGTTTGCCACATGATCACAGGCATATCAGTAGGTCCATTGAATAGCATACATAATACATAAATATGACCTATTCGGTATATATAATGTTTCATCTTGGTAATATGAGGGTCTTTCACCAGGAAATAATCTAAATTTGTTATTCTGGACTTCTCAATCAATATAAGAAGCAAAATAGAAATACCCCCTCCAGATATTTTAGGAAAAGAAAAAAACAGAACAGAAAAGATCAATACTGAAAAATACTCAAAACCGTCGAGGTTGAGATACATGGCAGTTCAATGCTAAAGTGCTTGCTTAACATTCTCCTGGTTCTCAATTTGATCCCCAGGAGCATCAAAATATAGCCAGGAAGGGCTGAACAGCAAGGCTACTCAAGATGCTAAATTGTCATTAGATGCTTAAAGGAGAAAGAAGCCTGACCATGACTGGCAGTTGGCATCGGTGTGGACCAGGAAACTGATGCCATCAATGGCAGTGAATGCAAAGTAGCCATGGAGTTTCCCAGAGCAGCTGGCTCAACACATCTTCCAGGCCACTTATGGAAAAGAGTGCTCACACAGGTGACCCATGGCTCTTGCTTTGTAACGTAAGACACCTAGCAGAAAGGCAGGAGTATAGACCAACCTTAGAGCCGCAAAGAGACAGATCCAGTCCTGATCTAGCAGGGCTCTGCTCATGGCCTTGAGGGAATGCTCCAAGGGATTACACACTAGTGGATTTGAAATTCAGGCAGCCCCAGGCCTAACTTGCAAAGCTGCATAGTAGAAGAGACAGCCTGCCCTCTCGGAGGTAGGCTGGCACCACTGTGACAAAGGCATAGCTCCTGTGATGGTCTCTTATATCTGAAGCAATAGAAGTCCTTCTCAACAACTCTTCATTCATACTACTAGCATGAGTAGTCCCCTAAACCCCAGAAAAATCTAATTAAACTCACAGCTTCCTTATGTATTTATAATTCCTTTTCCCCCTAAAAACCTATAAATAATGCCTTCACTACAGACATGTGGGCTCCAGTCTTTCTTATAGACTTGCAGAAAGCTAAGAAATGACTGTGCCCAGGAATATCCTGGTGATTCATTTTAACTAATCCCTGCACAGTTTTGTCTCTAGGAGAAGCCACACACCTCTCTGTACTGCAGACCCAAATTCTATTTCCCTTCCACTCTGGAGCATACCCAGGTGTCCTCTGTATGTGGAACAAAGAGGCACAGAGAAAACACAAATTCAAGCCAAATTCACAGCCTTCTTTTCTTCTGCGTCTTACAATGAAGTGTCACACCAGGAAGCATACACACCAATTACCAGGAATACCGTTCCCATCACACAATCAGGGACAGCATGACTTCAACACTTCCTCACAACTTAGGTGATTAAGCAATTTGCATATATTTCCAGAGGAGGGGAAAAAACTTACTAAATGACCTTTTGGGATATACTAGCCTCCTGATATATCAGGAAAATATTTTCCAGTCAGTCTAAATCGTGAAGTAGTTAGGGAAAAGTTATAGAGCAGAGAGGGAATGCCACATTTAAACCCACACAATAGCGCCTGTTCATATCCTAGCCCAGATCTCTGCACACTCAGCAGATCCTGCTACATGGGGGCTGAAATAAACTGGCATCTATCTCTACATTCTCTATTACCTAGAAAAATAACCCGTTCCTTTTCAGTTTGACTAAGCAATGTGTTTGTCCTGACAGATTTTATATTCAGGTCATTACAGATGATCAAGTTAGGAAATAAGAGATTCCCAGAGAAGGAAGGGTCCCTGGCATTTAATGATCTAGTCCAAGAACTCTCATTCAGCTACCACTACCAGGTTATTCTGACCTTTCATTGCTGCAATCTCCCTGCCTTCCATTCTGTGCTACAGCACTCCCTGGTACCTGGGGGGGGGGGGGGGGGTGGCTTCCTAAGCCACTGACTAAGTCTGTTCTACCTGAAGTTCATGTCACTGTGGACCCCAAGAACCCCAACACTGAAGCTCCATCTGAAAGGCAGATGAAACAGAAAAGGAAGATAAGACAGCAGGAGGCCAACTGTCTCCTATATGCTTCCAAACACAACAGAAGCAGAACAGAAAACTGCACCCAAGCAAGTCACCAATGGATGGAAAGCAGAAATTCCAAGGCTAGGAGAGCCTGTGGCTGATTCAGGGAGGGTGGGTTTCGGGAAGACCTGAAACATGCAAATGAGAGGAAAGTAATTGTCAGACAGTACTTTCATCCCCTCTCCTTTCACTAGGTCAATTTTAGTATCAAGATTATAAATAATGGATACCGTTGTCAAATATATTTTCACATGCTAGGTTTCCTCCCTCGGCTGGGTACGAGCTCATGGTTGCCCCAACTGCTGCTGCTGTACCTAGGCATAGTAGGACATAATACTGAGGAGATAAAAGAATGATTGGCTTGCCAATTCTTTACATCCATAGTTATGCATAGATGGCAATATGCAAATAACCAACTTATCATTCAAAACGGTATTTATAATAAGACTCAGGGCTGATGAGGGTGAAACTAAATTTCCCACACTGAGTTAATGTATAAAAACTAGCGCATGGCTCCCTCAGTGCAATCTAGTCAGAAACGTTCATGTAAAGAGCTTAAAAAACAAGCAACAACAACAAAGAGTTAACTTTGAGACTAGTACTTCTATATCTAAAGGACACTAAGTTTTAAGACATCAAAATAAAGATGGAAACCAAAAAATCCTGTGATGTTATATATAATGCTAGTAAGATTATCAACAAGCTAAATTCCCATTACAAAAATGTTTTGGACCCACAGTATGAATGTTTTATAACTGTTAACTTATTTTCAGAAGGAGCTCATAATATGAAGAATAAACTGAAAAGTTGTTTTAGGCATGACATAAAATTAAGTCTGTGGGGCCTGACTGCTTAAAGACCCATCTGCATCCATTCTGTGGTTCCTATATTCTAGCCTCATCCTCTGCAATAATGGGGGCTGTGATCTGAGTTTTCAATGATAAACTTTCTCTTAACATGTTCCCTTACATATAAACTGTATTTCTAACATGACAGGCATGGTCTTTGTGGGGGTGGTGGGGTGGGGGTGCTGTTGTTGTTTTAGCAAAAAGCCACCCAAGGAGATGAGCCTATTAATAGATTAGAGAGGACAGAATAAAACATGAGTGGATCTGCACACAGAAGAAATCAAAAGGAAGAGATGAAATGTAATGTGAAAAAATATTGGGGGCATATGATACCATGGCAACAAGGAGAAGATGGTGGGATGAACAGTGGCAGGGTCTCAAAATCCTCAGTCTAAGAGCTGTACCACCAAATGCTACAGGCACTCTGACCCCCCACCCACCCACCCACCCACCCACCCAAGGTCCCTTCAGGAGCTGTGACACCAGCAGACACTTCCTCTGGCTGATGCTCTCCAAAGCTAGAAGCCGAAGATTACCAAGTGCTTGGGCTCCTACTGATTAAAATCTAGGATCATATTTCCACACCTGACCACAGGCTGGCTCCCAAAACTGGAGCAATAGGACTCTTACATTCTGGGCTTGGAGCTAGCTATGAGTCACCAGAGACCTGCCAGTCTAGCCCCCAAGGCCTTGAATGATCCAATGACATGAGACTGTTGGTCTATATTTGGGTAGAGAAAAATGACCCCCAGCCAGCCACTCTGTAGCATGGTCATGAATGACAGTTGCAGCAGCATAATAAAATGCCAAGAATCCCAAAGAAGATAAAGTACTTAGTGCTCCTCATTTACTTAGCAACCTCAATTAAATTACTTATCACTTCAGTGTAGGCTAATAGTTGCCTATTTAAAATAATGACTTTTAAAAGCAGCTTTAATGAATTGTAATTTATACAACAATGCATTGTAAATGGATGGGTTCAGTGTAGACAGTGGTGTACAGTTATGAAACTGTCACCACTATCTAGAATGAAGATTTCCTTCAGACTGGACCAGACTGTGATTGTCATGATGCAGGACAGCTGTGGTGACTCAAGGACCACCCTCACTGGATAGGGACCATTAATATTCCCTCCTGGAGGAAGAGGAGGGTCACATGATACTCAAGAGACTTCCAGAGCTCCTCAGGAGGCCCTCACCTTTCAGAGGTCAGGCAACAGGAACTGACCTGCATGTCATGTACTGTGCCACCTTGAGTAACTCGTGCTTCTGTAAAGAAGCCCAATAAACTCAGATGATTTAAGAGCGATCCTTTCATTCCGCTCTCTGTATCTTGAGAGACCAGACATTCCATATATCTCCCAAAACAGCAGTCATCCACAATAGATATGCTTTGCTCACTGTGATTCCTCTCTTATCCCTTCCTTCCTCAGATTACAAAAACCCGCTAATCTGAATCATTTCTATTGATACATTTGCTCACATACTGACTGGATTTTCAATGTTGATAATGAAGGAACTCTGGCCAACATGGCTCTGGCAGGCCTTACCTTTCTCCCCTATTCCTTTTGCCTTGCTAAAAACCATCAGAGGACATTCCTAACGCTAGCCACTGAGGTCTATTCCCTTATTTGGCCACATCTTCCTCTTGAGGCTGACTACCAACGTCCAGCTATCAAAGTATTGAAGTCCAGCAATCAAAACCCCTTTGGTTCACCCAATTAACATGCCCAATCAAAATATACCACTGCATCGTAGCCCATCTAAAACAGGACTTCCCTTAAAAGCACGTTGTCCTCTGAGAGGCTCCACCCAGCAGCTGACTCAGACAGATGCAGACACCCACATCCAAACAAATGGATGGAGCTTGGGGACTCTTATGGAAAAATAGGAGGAAGGATTGCAGAGCTAGAAGGGGGCAGGAACTCCACAGGAAGACCAACAGAATCAACTAACCTGGACCCTTGGGGCTCTCAGAGTCTGAACCACCAACCAAAACCATACACAGGCTAGACCTAGGCCTCCCTGCTCATCTGTAGCAGATGTGCAGCTTGGTCTTCATGTAGGTCCTGAACAACTGGAACGGGGGCTATCCCAAAAGCTGTTGCCTGTACATGGGGCATATTCTACTAGCTAGGCTACCTCTGCTGGCCTCGGTGGGAGAGAAAGTACCTAAGTCCACAGAGATTTGAACTGTCAGAGTTGGCGGGGGATGGAGGGGTGCTGAGGGGGATTCCAAGGGGATGCCACCTGCTCAGAGGAGGGGTATGGGGAAGGATTGTCGGAGGAGGTGGCCCGGAGGGGGTCAGTGAGCAGGATGTAAACTGAATAAAATAAATTAAATTAAATTAAATTAAAAAATAGTTACACCTGCAAAATTATTTGCTACTGTTTTTCTGCCTGAATCAGAAAGCAGCCACTCTAACTTTTCTTTCCTGCTTAATAAAAGATGTCTGTGAAAACAGGTGTTTGGGTGTGATTTGTGCCTAATCCGCCGTCCAAGCACAGTCTCCAGACAGATGTTTTGGAGTTCTTTATATATTCTAGACAAGAGGTTTTTGTCCAGTTGGCTAACTGCAAATATTTTTCCCTTATTTGTAGGATTGCTTTTATTCCTCTAAGCAGATTCTTTCTCTCACAAATACTTGTATAAATCTTTATAAGTTCTACTTGTTATCATTAAGTGGGTTTTTTTGATGTTGCTTTTTATTTACTTGTTTGTTTGCTTGCTCACTTGCTTGCTTTTTGTAGCTTATGACCATTATGTCTTGCTTGGAAACTTTTAATCAAGCAAAACGCCTGAAAATTGTCAGCAGTTTCTTCAAAGGGTTTATAGTTTCACATTTTACATTAAATTGTATAATCCATTTTGAGTTAATTTTTGTATTAAATACGAGGCTCATGTGAAAATTCATTTTTCCAATTCTTATAATGCTATCTAATTGCAGAAGTCTCATCGGAAATACAGCCCTCTCTTTATAAGATTTGCTTTGTATCTTCGTCAAATCAGCTGGTTATCCTTTCAATGGTTTTCCTCAAGATCCTTAATGTTATATGTGCTTATCCAATCTAAAGATCTAAAGTACTACAAATCTTAAAGCTGCTGAAATCAGCC
Organism: Mus musculus; assembly: GCF_000001635.26. Lineage (NCBI taxonomy): Eukaryota > Metazoa > Chordata > Mammalia > Rodentia > Muridae > Mus > Mus musculus. The sequence goes on from NC_000073.6 coordinate 63,182,440, forward strand.
CTCACATTCCTTTTTTTCAAAGCTGTCTATATTCTTTCTTATTTTTAATACAAATTTTGAATACTCTCATATCTGTAAGTATCTTAAAAGGATTGTGATATAAATTACATCAATTGAAAGAACAGAAACATATTTAGTATATTAAAGGAGAATATATTCTAGCAGACATCTAGCAAACTTTGGAGCCATTTTTATAGCAAAAACCATGTCTTCTATGTATGGCATGGTTTTCCTTCCTCTTTTCCTCTTTATGTGTTCCACAGCCTCTCCTCCAGCCTCCTGTGCAGCCCAGAACTGTAATTGCTAGTACAATGCTGAACAGTTGTGAAAAGAGATAACTGCCTCGATTCTTAGTTTAGGAGAAAATTCTCAAGCTACTAAATATAACATACTTAGCTTTTTATAGATGTTCTTTATTAACTAAGGAAAGTATATTCTATTTGCATTATTTCAAGCTTTCTATGATGAGAGTTAAATTCAACTTTAACTATGTGATTAGTACATATTGATTAGTTTTCAAATATTAAAATACATGGAATCTCTAAGATAAACCCTTCCTGGCTGGGGCAGGTAATTTTTTTTCTTTTTATGTATTACTGAATTGTTTGCTGTTATTTTCTTAAGAATATTGTAGTAGATATTTGTGAGAAATAATCATCTCTCCTTACTCAGGTCACAGAGAATGTTCTCATTATAAACTCCTACCTTTCAGTCTCTCTCGACTTGTAAGTGGTACACTCTGACATACCACCTTTGTCCCAAGCAAATAAGGCAACCCAATCTTTGTCCTGAGTCTCTAGGACCATGAGCCAAAATACGCGTCTGCTTACTTCATAAATAGGCTGTTAGGTACTCTGTTATAGCAACACTAAGCTGGATAAATTATACATTCTTTTCCATTATCCTTCGGTTACTTATTCCTAGTTTGAGTCCACCTCGCCTGGACAAGAAGCTTTGGACATTTCAGTTATTTGAAATGTGTTGACTTTATAGTCATGGTATATCTTGGTGCATTTTCCATCTCTCTTAAAAAAGAAATGTTGGTCTTGAGTAGAGCATTATGTTAGTGTTGATTACATCCTGTTGATTGACAGTGGGTACTTTGTATCCTTGCTACTTTCTGCCTTTGCTTTTCATTTTGTCCCTTTTCCTCCAAGTGTTTTAAGTTTTACTGCTTGGCTCACACAAGCTTAGGATTGCTGGGTGTTCTTGGTGGTCTGACAGATTTATAATTTCACACCAGCACCCTTAGATTTTGGCAATGTAATTGGTGGTGAAGGATAGTTTATACCAATATAGCCATATCTGGTCTGTCTTAGTTAAGGTTTGCATGCTGTACGTTCTTCTATCATTTTATTTTTACCTTGCCTATATTGCTATATTTTACATAGGTATGTGGTTTATAACTGGGTCATTGTTTCATTTTTAGTAGACATTATTTTTAGAGCATTTTTTTTTGTTTCAGGGCAAAAAAGGAATGAAAAGTACAGAGAGTTCTTCCACACCTTTTTCCCTTACACATAGATAGCCTCGGATAATACTAGCATTACCCTAAGAGGTGTATTTTTCATAGTAACTGAACCTACTAGGACATGGAGCTGTTACCTGGAGTCCACAGTTGGCATTAGCATTCTCTCCTAGCGGTGACATATTTGGGCAAATGTGTGAGAACACTATCCACTCTTACTTAGTGTTTATAAAGAGCTGCTTTATTGTCCTGAAGATTCTCTGGAATCCCTTAGCTCATCTCTGCCTCCCACAGAATTAGCAAGCATGGATCTATAAGATTGATACATACACCTCTGGAGAGGTCCAGGGCAGGGGGCTAGTTGCTTTTTTGTTTGGGGGGTTTGGTTTTGGTTTTGGTTTTGTTTTAATGGAACAAATGATCAGAGAGCTGGAATTCTTACTTCCGCTCTGGGGAGAAGATAAGTACTGGAAATCGTGTTCAATCAATTTCATTAACCATGACCACAGAATGAAACCGCAATAAACGTTCTAGATGAAGCTTAGGGAGCCCCCTGGGTGGGAAGCCAGAGCGTCAGATTCCACAGCGAAGCTTCGGAGAAGGGTTTGCCAGGCTTTCCGTGGCTCTTTTCTTGTGGATGCTCACTGGCTTCCTTTTGATGGTAATATAAATGCTGCATTCCTGAATCTCAGGAGCTTTTAAGTGAACTATCAAAACTGAGGAATCATGGGAAGGCTCCAAAAGTGTATGTGACCAGACCCTACTGTGGCATCTAAACCTCAGAGTGGTCCATGTGTAGGCCCTGTCCTTTGGATCTGATGCTAATTCTGGGTAGTGTCAGAGCTGAACTGACTAAAGCATGCCCACTTGGTGTCAGAACTGTTGACAGAGACAAGAGTGAAAAAGAGTCTCAGGGTGACAGCTGTAGGACAGGCTCAGGAGTCAAAACAGTTTGCTTTTAAGCAGAGGGCCAAAAGCACCACAAGATGACTCTAACAATATTGAAGATGGAACTCCATACACATCTAGACATGAGGATTATAGACATATAGCTTATACTTCCACTGTAGGTTTGGACAGGAAATGGTGATTGCATGAAAAAAAATCTATAACCAAGAGAAAGCAGTGTAACCTAAGGAAAAAGAAACATAATTTACTCCAAGGGTCAGAGATGAATAAGGATGTCACAGATTTTAATTTATACATTATAGACTATCCGAAGCGCTTCTCTAGAGAACTATGGGAAGAGACAAACAAGTGAGATCATGTGTTCCAAGAAGAGGAGCAAGTGGAGAATTGAATCCTCTCATCTCTCCTGAGCCTTTTAGCTAAGATTAAGCACTGAATTAGACCGTCACCTTCATTACCAGAAGTTCTTAGATGCTGACCATAACTCTAAAGCAAATAGCGGTGGTGTGAGCACTTTATTTTTAGCTATGGATGTAAATCTCAGAGAAATCACTAAGTGAGCTGGAGCCAGCTACCTGAGAACTATGAATGGAGACAGGTATAGAGAACCTCGGATTTATCTTTCTGTTTTTAAACTGTGAACAAGAATTACTGAATGGCTGGGTAGTACTCTATTGTGTAAATGTACCACATTTTCTTTTGGGGGTGGGGGGGTTGAGACAGGGTTTCTCTGTATAGCCCTGGCTATCCTGGAACTCACTTTGTAGACCAGGCTGACCTCGAACTCAGAAATCCACCTGCCTCTGCCTCTTGAGTGATGGGATTAGAGGCGTGAGCCACCACGCCCAGCTTGTACCACATTTTCTGTATCCATTCTTCTGTTGGGGACATCTGGGTTGTTTCCAGCTTCTGGAAATTTGCTGTGAGGCAGGAATGGGTGAGTAGGTGGAAGAGCACCCTCATAGAAGCAAAGGGAGATGGGGAGAGTGGGGGTGCAGGGGGGGTGGAGGGGAACTGGGAAGGGGGATATCATTTGAAATGTAAATGAATACAATGAGTAATAAAAAAAGAATTACTGAATGAGTAATAAAAATGAAGAATTACAAGGCTCCCAAAGAAATGTCACCAACCAAACTGTGTTATTATCAGAGGTGTTATGCTTTTACAGAGTAAGACACGAGGGCTTTGTTGACATTTCAGAGCCCACACAATTGCAAAGTTCTCAGGACATTTTTAATTTTAAAAAGGGAGAGAAAGAAGATCTCACCATGAAGCCCCAACTCTCCTGAAACTCCTTACATGGACCAAGGTAGCCTCAAATTCATAGAGATATTCCTGCCTCTACTCAATTGCTGAGATTAAAGGAATGTGTGACTATGCCTGGCTTAATCATATCTCATTTTTAAATGATATTCTTAGTATTTTGGATCTTTTGTTTCTCTCTGAATCATACCTGTAGAAGCTTCTAAGTAATTTTTAATATCACAGTTGATTCTGACAAGAAAGCATATTTGGATCAAAACCTTGAGCAATCTCAAACTGCCTTCCCCAGGCAAGGCAAGAACCTGGACTTCTTCCCTCTCTTCTTCTAGCTGCTTCTACTGGCTTCCTCCCAGGTCCTGGCTTGGTGCAGAGTGTCACAGCTAGATGAACTATTGGAAGCTGTATTTCACTTCTCTGGGTATGGAGGCTTTACTATCACAGAGACTTTAGTATCTAATCAGTAAATGTAAGGAAACCCGCAACTGCACATCCAACAGGTAGGCCAAAGCACTCAATAAGAGAACATGTTCCAGTGAGGCGCAGCCTTGTGTTCATGGTGATAGCACACCGTTCTCATAATCCACAGCGCTCCACTCCTTGCTGTGCATGGTCATCCTATTGCTACCTGTTCTGTCCTCATATCAGACTGAAGCAGCTTTCTGAGGCAGCCATTGAAGCTCTTGTCCTCTTAGGCCAGCTGCAGAGGACCTCTCTAGGCCTTGCATTATATCAAGGTACAGGAATATTCGGCATAGCATTTCCCATCTACCTAATGACTTACCTATATATTTATTTTTGTCTGAACATGTGTGAGCTAAGCCTAGCTATAAAACATGGTATAAATCTAGAACCACTACTGCCTAAGTGAACCTGAGAGTATAAGATAGAACATAATCCTATTTGTAGAAAGTGTAAATATTTGCCATAGCCCTCAGTTGTGTTTCCTAATATCATTCTTAGATGTTTCTGGATTGACTAGTTTTGTTGTTGTTCTATTATTCTCCTTCGAGTCTTCAATTTTTTCCTATCTTTAGACTTATAAAGATTATTGACATTTTTAGAAAAATATAATTTACTTATAGTTTCTATAACATGCCTACAAATCTATTATATACCACATAAATATATGTTCTGGTGCATATAAATTCATTCTATCATCTGAAGTGTGTGTGTGTGTGTGTGTGTGTATGTATATGTGTGTATGTATGTATGTGTGTGTGTGTGTGTCTGTGTGTGTATCTGTGTGTATGAGAGAGACAGAGAAGAGGGGATATAGATATAGATTCAAAGATTGGTGATGGTGGTGCATGTCTTTAATTCCAGCACTCAAGACTCAAAGGCAGGAAGATCTCTGTGTTTAAGACCTGCCTGGTCTACACAGCTGGTTCCAGGACACCCAGGGTTACATAGAGAAATCCTGTCTCCAAAAAAATAAATAAATAAAAATAAAAATATAGTTAGATATAGAGAGAAACATAAGAGAGATCTCTTCAAATACATTTCTCTGTATTTTTCCTAACCCCCAAATCCTCTAAACCCATTTGCCATAGACAGCTGGCTGGTTGGGGAGAGGGCATTGGTTTGATTGTTTCCTTGCTTGCTTTCTAAAATGAGAAGTTGTGAAATGTGTGCAATAAGTTACAAGTAAAATCTTAGGTATATCTGATTGACATATAGGCCAATTAGAAAACTGTGCGGACTCTGAAAACTTGTGCTTCCCAGGCCACATTCACTTTTCTTGGGGATTATGTTTTTGAAGAAGTCAAATTATTCCACATTTCCTTCAGATAATTTGTGGGTGATGAACTCCATTTCCATGCATAGTTTAAGGTTTTTCTGACTTCCTACTTGGTTGTGCAGAGATTTTCAGAGTGAAAATTGGAGTTTGGTATTCGAGCCCTGCATCACTGTACTCAAGAGCTGACTGGATGAGAAGGATGCCGTTCTGCAAGTGTCCTTTGGAGAAAGGTCTTCGTTTAATCCCCCAGATGACTATGAGGCTCTTATCCTCCTACATCATATCCTTGGTGTACTGGAAGTAAAGGACTCATGGGATCTTTTACGTAAACTATTCATGTCTTCAACTCCAGAAGAAAGAAAAAATTCATATTAATGTAACTTTTAATTTTTTTCAAAGTCCACTTTTAATGATGGCTCTTAAATGTTTTAACCTCTCCTTTAGCCCACCACTCATCAGAGGTAGTAGAAAAGAAAGGATACAGGGGAAGTGGACCTGTTTAGAAATGGTTCTTTGGAGCAAATCCATCTGTATTGTCAGAAATCAGCAGTTCTGTTTACAGGTTAGCAGTGACAGCTCAACACGCTTGTAAACACTTCTCAGATATACCAGCAATTCAGTTCCATAGACTTGCGATAGCAGCAGTGGCAGCATGACCTAGCAAGAACAGCTAGGCCTCAGCCAAATCAGCATGAGTCAGCAGGAGGGACTTGGATCACCAGGAATGTCAGGAGAAGTTCTCAGCTGTGCCTCTCTCAGTAAAGTGAGGCACAGCAGAGACTCAAGACCAACAAGCATTGCAAAGCTAGCTCTACCAGCAAGCCCCTCTCAGTCTGTTGAGCCCCATTTATACTCCCTCTAAACATCACATGTCCTCCACCGGTTCTCTCAACAGGTCTTGCCTCAGCATGCTAATCTGTCTCACCTGACAGCACTCTGTCAATTGGCCCAAGTTCCACTGAAGCAGCATGAAGTTTTCTGGTGTGTTTCTCTCTGTGGAGCCCCAACAAATGGAGCTCAATTCTGCAATCAATGTAAGATAGACCGATACATATGAGTCCTTCATCCCATGTCCTTTCATGTGCTTGCTTTAGCAGGACATCCTTTCACCTGTATCTGCTTCAGTGAAACATTCCTTCACAAATCTGCCTTAGCTTTTCACCTATGTCTACCCCAACAAAACACCATCCAACACAACTGACTTTACAAAGACACTTAAGTTTCCACTTCGTATTCATACTTTCAATCAACAAGATTTTCAGATATACTTAATCACCATTTCCAAATATGATTTCCCATCCACATGCTCCTCCAGGAAGGTAAGGCCAGTGAAATAGAGAACCTGGAGATTCAGTGAATATTCTATGTCCAAAATAGAGATGCTGTCAGGGATCATGGTGATTACCATGATAGACTCAGAAGCCAACTCCATGGCAATGTGAGCACCAGAAAGAACAGAAGATGCAGTGGAATAAATATGCCACACGAACAGAGAAAGAGATCCCTAGGACAAAAGGAAGACAATGAGGATTGGATTCAAATTCCCAAATGTCCTTTTGTAAAGCAGGACAGCCAAACTAATGTGGTACCATCTCACATGACTATCGTTCGGACCGAAGCATGTGGGAGTGCTTTGTGAATTTCAGTTTAGATTCATAAATGAGGTCACGGTATGCCTTTTTTCAAATGTGCACAGGGAAACACATACCCAAAGTCACACAACCAAAGCTTTCCCCCACAGGCCTAAATCAAAGTCCACCTTGCTTTACTCACAAATCTTTCCAGATTTTCCAGGAGAATTAGTGATAAATCCAAAGGCATTTCTCATTTCCTCCCAGACTGGCGTTTCTAAAAAGCATGCAGTTTTCTAAGACCAGCTAAAGCTACACAGTGTTTCCCATCTTGCTCTTCATTCATTTTCTGAGTATAAATCCCAGGCACTTTAAGGCTGTAAAAACTCAAGAAGGCAAGAGAGCCTTTGTGCTGGTCTGTCCATGGCAGCTGCTTCGTGCCTATGCAAAACACTACTGGATGGGAACACTTCCTTCCCATCATGAATATTCCTTTCATTTTATACTTTCACCCACTGCTCATAATTTTCCCTGTCAGAAACAATGAAGGTGCCATCTGCACACTGCTGCTTTAATGTGTGCCTGATGGTTATTGTCAAAGGATTGTCCTGGGTCACTGTCATTGCATTAATTGTTCCATGCACAAAACATGCTGGAGATTTCAAATCATCCTGTCCTGCTCAGGCGAGAGAGGAGGCGAGGAGGAATTCCCCACAGCCCTTGTCATCTTCAGCTGTGAGATGTTCAGCTGGTGAGGGAAGAGTCTGAGGCAGGCTCCACTCAGCTGGAGTTCTAAACACACAATCCATAATACGAAAATAGGGAAGTCTCAGAATCAGATGCAGAGAGACCTTTCTGCTTGAAGTATCTCACACTGCCTGCAATGTAGCTAACTTTAAAATGTATCTATACATCCTGACTTCCAACTGTCTTCAGGTTGTGCATCCATGCACGCATGCGCGCGCGCGCGCACACACACACACACACACACACACACTGGCCTTTGTGATAGTTTTCATTAGTGTAACAAAATTCCTGAAATCATCAATTTACAAGGCTGGCTGGAGTTCAAGCACAGAGCCTCCACTCACGCTAGGTAAGTCACTGAACTACACCCCCAGCTCTTGGAGTTTTTAAATGGAGAGAGAGGGAGAGGGAGTGTCTGTGTAAAAGAGAGAAAGATGCCAATACCATGTACATGGAGGTCAGAAGACAACATGAGGGAGCCAGTTCTCTCCTTCTTCTGCCACTTGGGTTCCAGGATAGAATTAATATCCTCAGATCCCCCTGAGCCGTCTTATCAGCCACAAGTAATCAATTTAAAGGATAGAGGTTTCAGAATGTGATTGCCTGGCCTTGGTGCTTTAGACTAGTAGCAGCACCTGACTAAATCCCGATGCTTCTTGCTATGCAAAACACTACTGAATGGGAACAGTTCCCATCAGGAATATTCCTTTAGCGTTTATAATTTAACCTACTGTCCCTAATTTTCACTCTTAGAAAAAATGAAGGCCCACAGCAGAGTGCCCAGCAGAGGACCTATGCTTCCCCTATGTAGGGCATAGTTCCAATAACCTACTTCCTTCCCTAGGCCCCACTGCATAGAAGTTCTATCCTATCTGCCAAAAGTGCCAAGAGTGGTAGGCAAGTCTTCAACATGCAAGCTTTGGAATTAACACAACTAGAATCATTTGAAAGAGACAACCTCTTGAGAAACGTTCCATTGGATTGGCCTGTGAACAAAGCTATGTGCATTTTCTTGATTGACAATTGGAACGGCAGGGATCTAGCTCACTGCAGGCAGTGCCATTGCTACCCTGGTGATCCTTTGTTGAATACAGCAAATCATAAGATACAAGCCAGTAAGCAACACTCCTCCACTCCCTTACCTTCAGTTCCTGCTTCCAGGTTCCTGCCTTGAGTCCTTGCTCTGACGTTTCTCTATTCAACACATGGAAGCTAAAACAAACCCTCTCCTTCCAAGTCACTTTGGTCATGACACTTCATCACAGTAATAGAAAACCCAGCTGAGTCAAGGCACATCAAAAACGTATTATAGCAGCATAAACACTTAGTCATTCACAAATATTGGGATCCCATTGAATTTACACATTTGTAATCAATATACACGCTAATGTTTTTATTTTCAAACAAGAATATCATTGATCTGTAATCTATAATCTGTGATCTCACACAAATGTAAAATTTCTAAATAAGAGAGTAGTGAATTTGCTGAACAACGACAACAGTAAATAAACAGTAAATAAACAGTAACACAGTAAAAACAGAAAAATTTACAAGTAATCTACTTTTCCTTAGAAAGAATCTTACAAAGAACTGTTTAAATGTTCGATGTTTTTTAGAGCCTCGGACCAAATGATTGTTACTGCAGTATGAGGGATCAAATCCAGGGGCTCAGGCATGAGACGTATGCATGGCACTACTCAGTTACAGCCCACACCTTTTACCACATGATCTCCAAAGTCCATAATATACTTCAACAGATTAAGCTATTAATATCAAGCCAAAACTTTTCAAGTTAACTATACCAAAACCTCATTGCCTATCAAAGAATGACCTTATAACCTTTTAGAGATTATAAAAATTCTGATTACAAAGACACAATAAAACATTGTGTCCTTCAAAGTCAGTTCATATACACACATACACACACACACACACACACACACACACACACACACACAGAACACACACATACATACATACACACACACACAAAGAAAGAACGAAAGAAAGAAATGTAATTTTTTAAAATTAAAAACTATACGTGAGCCAAGTAGTGAAGCAGATATCTTAATGGGAAGTAGAAGCTGCTTTCCAGTAGCCATTTGATGGGAACGGAGAGCAAGTGAACATCTTAGGGTAGGAGCCAAGGTCTCTCACAAGCCCTGCTTTCCTGTTAGCTCTCAACATAATGGGTGCCATTTCAATGTCTTTGAATAGAAAAGGTGCCAAAGCCAAAGCCAAAGCTTTTCCTCCATATTATATATATTCTTCAATAATTAAAATGTCCATTTAAGCACAGTCATCATGAAACATGGTACCCAAGTGTAATCTCAATAATCAGCCACACATTGCCTTTAATTACTCTTGAAAATACAAAGTAAACTATTCTTGAGTCAAAATATCCATACAACTACTTAAACCGCTTCAAGGTAGATTACAAAGATAAGAAAAGAAACATCTTCACACTGGCTATAGGTAAAAGCCATGGGGGAAAAGCTCTGTTTGCATTGTGAATCCCTAGCTTAAACCCCCTGTGACAGAGAAAAATATCTCCATGAACTTCATAAGGGGGAGGCTCAAAGAAGATGCAACATGCCTGAGCAGATAAGGATTTATAATCCACACTACATTTCAGAATTTCTGTTTATCAAAAGATACTGCTATTCAAAGTTTACAGAAAGGACATTTTAGGAAGTAAAACCACATCCAACAGTTGAGGTGATACTAAGGTGTAACTAACAGCTACTGTTTGAATATCCTCTCCAAACATCATGTTGAAATTGCCTTTGAGGCTGGAGAGATAATTCTGCTAGTAAAATGAAAGAGAGAGGAGGGGGAAGAAGGAGGAGGAGGGAGGGAGGGAAGGAGGGAAGAAGGGAGAGAAAGGGAATGGAATGAGGGAGCGAGGGAGGGAGGGAGAGGGTTGGGAGAAAATCATGTGTGGACATGCAACTCTGTAATGTTGGGGAGACAGGCATAGATGGATCCCTGAGGCTCACAGGCCACCAGCCAGCCTTCTCAACTTGTTGAGTTCTACACTAATGAGATATTCTGTCTCCAGGAAATAAAAAGTGGTCAGTTTCCAAGGAAGATAGCTGAGGTTATTATAACCTCCATAAGCACATGTATCTATGTATGCACACACCCATACAAGTGTGCACATGAACATGCACACATGAGGGCTCCACTCTCATTCATGGACTAATGTCTTAACTGCAGGACTTGCAGGTTGCAAATTCATAGAATAAAAATTCATACAAGTGAGCCTTAAACAAAGCAACAGAGGGAAATATCAAGATATGAACAGATATACTGCAAAAGAATAGATAGATCTGAACAAAAAAAAAATTTAAATTAAATGGTCTCATTAGTAATCAAAGTACTGCTATTTAAAACCACAGGGAAATATAACTCCACACTCACCAGAATGGCAAATTTATTTACTTATAACACTGAAGAATAGACACAGGGCCTTAAGCATGCCAGGCAAGGGCTCTAACGTCAGCCTGCATCCCAAGTCCCAGAATGTTGTGTTGAAAGGCCTGAGCGGAAGCTGGCTCATAGTCGCCTCGTTGGTGTTGCTTCCTCCCCAGTGTGGGTTCACCCTTGGCCTCCCAGCTCGCTCTCCCTGTCTCTGTCCCACTCCCAGACTATCTGTCAGGAAGATCCTGAACACTCACGGTGACCCAGCCTCTAAGGCTTTCTTTACCCCCAGGGAAAGGAAAAGGCCTCTGCCTGTAACCCTGTTCCCACTCCCTGTGGCTGGGAGGAAACAGGGCTTGTGCCCCACACCTCTTTCCACACAGGCCGACAATACTCTCCATTAGGTGTTCTGCAGCCTCTAAGCCTTTGCATAGAAGGGCCTGGCATTGTGTCAGCTGTTGACATGGAGTGCACCAGGGTCCCAAACAGCCTCAGCCCGTGGCACCATTCCTCCTCTCACAGTCTCTAGCAGCCCAACCCTTCTGCTGCCCTGGGCGTTGATGTCTAGTCCTTCCAGATGCTTCTGGGGCCTTCCTGAAAGCACCCACTCATCTCTTCAGTTACCTCCTCTGGCTGAAAGGTCACACTACTGTCTTCCAGAACCACTCTGGGGCCCATACTGGCTGTCTGAAAGTCTAAAAGAAGCAGCCTGCAGCCAGAGCCCTGAGAGTTCTAAGGATTTGTCCATAGGAAGGGGTGGCACTATGTATGCCCTCAGTGAGTCCCTGTGCTGCAGCCTCCTGAATCAGTTCATGACACTGAGTGCAAAAGGTATTGGATACCTATCCCTCCCTAGGGCTTCACAAGACATGTCTCCATGAATAGACACATCACTGACCTAGACAAGCCCTGGACAGAGGAACCAGGAGAGCTGTGTTTGTAACGAGCTGCAGGGCCATTTGTCCCTCATTTTAAACTGTTTTTCTTGCTAAATTGTGAAATGATGGAGGAGTTTTATAGAAAATAAAGTGAGATGGGAGAAAAGAAAAAGTAAAAGAAAAGACTGAAAACATCAAGTGTCTATGAGCGTGTATAACATAACTCTCCTAAAATGTCAGGCAATGTCTGGAACAGAGACTTGCCGCTCTAACAGAGCAAACCCTATTTCCATGAACAGACCAGACAGAAACACAAGGCATGTAAACAACAGTGGAGGCTAGCCCTTTGTCTGTGGGATCTGATGCTAACCTAGTTAGTGTCAAAGCTGACCTGACTGTCCCACATGCACCTCGTAACAGAAGCAAAAGGGAAGCGTCCCAGTGAGACAGGCGCAGGACATCCCCAGGAAACAATCAATTTGCTTTCAAGCAAGAGGACAGAAATCATCAAAAGACACCTTTAAGGACACAAGAACTAGAACTCCACATACATCTAAACATAACGGGGAAAATTATACTTCTACTGGAGAGACAGAGATGAAATAGTGATTGTACCCCATAAATGACAACAGCACTGACGCTTAGGAAAATAAATATAACTACTGTCTAGCCCATGAATCAGAAGTGGACAGGGGCTTCATAGATTTTACAATAAACACAGCATATTAATTAAGCAATATTGATTCTATGATTTCTTGGGGAACTGTGGGAGGAGAAGGGTAAGTGTGGTGCCTGTGTGTAGCAGAGAGCTGGGAAGGAAACTGAGGACCCTTTAAACACTGAGCATCACTCAAACCAGGGAATGACAGCATGACCATTGTGCAGATGTAGATGAAAATCTCAACAAAACAGCTGAAGAGAATATTCCTGGCAGTGTTCTCTATAACAGAAAATCCACGGACACTCTGGGTATCTATCAATATAGTAAGAAATCTTGTTATGGCTGTACAATAAAAATGAGTAAAGTGAAGTTACAGGCAACAGTTTTGGTGACTCGCAAAAATAAATTGAACAAAAGCAGCCATATAGGAAGGAATAGATGCTGTTAAAACTCCGCAGAGGGGGATTAGGTGATCGACAGTAACACACTAGCTTTAAGCCCTGGCATGGAAGAGAATAAAAATAAAAGAAGTTCCAGAGGCAGGAAAGATTAAAACCTGGCGTTTGAAATAAGGCTAGCAGGTTTGTTCATCCTGGAGGATGGGATGGCTAGGCTTGGGGGTGGGACCTTGGGTGAGTCATTTGTCACAGCTCACTGACTGGATTCTGATATGGCCACACACTGGTGCATACCAATTACAGTACAATGCAAAATGTCCAAGTAGGATTAAGGGCTAACTTCCAGAATGAAATCTATGCCTCTGGGAGCTAGCTGCTTGGTGGAGTTACTCCAAATATCAACAAAATGCCTTTATGGAATAGCAAGCTGTGTTTTCTGACCAGTGATGGAAACTGCAAATTTTATCAAGCCAAAGTTAATCAAATATATTCTGACAATCAGTGAGGAGCCTTGGCTTAATCTGTTGAATCAAAATCATCAGACATAATTGATTTGATGTGACCTTAGAGTACATACACTACTAGAAACCTTTTATATAAATCTAAAACCTGAAATCAACTGGAAAGCTAGCCTTGCTTAGCTTCTCTCTAAAAACAAAGTGAGTTCTCCCTTCACATGCCCTCCCTGTGGAGCAGAGACACCACCATTTCTACTCAAGGAAGAATCTTTACAATTTGCTTTCTGTTATCTAAAAGTCAATGCCCCATGCCTAGCATCTCTCATGAGTGGCTTTCTTTAGCCATGACAACTGCAATTCCCTCTGCCTGCCACCTGCAGCTGAGACAGGTCAACAGCCCCAGCTACAGACTGACAGAATCTGTGGTCAGCCCCTCTTCAAGGTCTTGCCCCCAGACCAATCTTCCCTGTTAATTTTCAACCCACTATCATGGATTTTATATAATCTTGTATTTAATTTCTGTTAGTTTTGATTAACTGTCTTTGCTTGTCAGTAGCTGTGATCTCAGGTTTCTGTTTTAACTTCAATGTAACAATGTATGCCAAGGGCGGAAAAAAAAGGGGGGGAGGAATCACACACACACACACACACACAATTTTACAATACTTAGAGTGTTATATTTGCTAAAAGAGCTGATGCTGATTGTGATAAAGGAAATCACTAAAATGACCAGCAGGAGAATGGCTACTGAAAACCACCAAATGGGGGCTAGGATATCGCTCAGTGAGGCATTGGCTTTAATCCCCAGTACCATCAACTGCAAGGGGATAAAAAGGACTTTTGTCTTATCTGTAAACACTACCTAACCGTGATTTTTAAGATAAGTAAGCAGTAGAAAAGAGATTGTATCACTGTTTGGCCATGACAGGATTATTTCTCTTTCTTTAACAGCGTGTCAGGGATGAAAGGAGAGCTCCCAGGGAGCAGAAGCTCTGGGGAATATGCTTAAGAGTGGCCTTGAAAGTTATTACTTATAAGAAAGACTCCTGCCGTAAAAGTGGCCATAATCCTTAGCTATAATGATGAAAGAATTTTGGAAATTTGTATTCCAACACATGTAAACAGGTTTGAGAGGGGGGAAAAAAGATCTGCCATAGTAAACTTGGGTTTTTTATGAAGAAGCATTGTAAACAGGGTTTAACAATGAACAACGGTCAGGTAGATGCTCACCTAGATACTGGTTGAAAACAACTGGAAAGGCTGGAAGAAATGCCATCTGATGTTTCAAGGCACCAGGGAGCTGTTAGGGCGGTAAGGAATCATAGACACATTGAAACAGGGTGGGGAACCTCAGGGAACGACAAACCTTGGTGCCTTTCCTAGGATCACATAGTGTGTCCTTAAAAGAATGTCAAGGAGACTAAACATTTGAGGATACCTTGAAAGAGCAACTGGGACAAAAGAGGAGTTCAAGCTCACTGAAGAGAAAGAACATCCTGGTAAATTCTTTGGAATTCTAGCCCAGAATGTGTGTGCAAGGAAGACTTTCAGGCACTAAAGATGACACCTTTTCTTTCCACAGCCTCTAAATGGATGTTGGCTGCTGGAGCCCACATGCTGGCAGCTAATCAGTGCAAGCCAGAATTGAGAATGTGCTCACAGATCCTTCAGATAATACCTATAATTTTTACATACATTTTCTAGAACAAACAAATTTTCTACTTGGCTTAGAAGACTACACACCACGTTATTGAAAAGCCCAAAGAAAACCAGCAGTAGGTACACAGGCACAGTGTGTCTCAAACACCAGAACCGTTGACTAGAGGCTGGCAATGCCATGATTCTTTGGTATGTGCGTGTGTGTCTATGTATGTATGTATGTATATATGTATTTACTTATTATTATGTGTATGTGTGTTTTGCCTATAGGATTGTCATTTGTGTGTGTGTCTCATTTTGAGCCACTGTTTAGGTTATAGGGATTGAACTGTTCCTCCTGAAGACCCTTAACTACTGAGCCCCTAGGTTACTCCAGGGTCTGTGAATGATTCTAATGTATCATGAGTTTTAAGAGAAACTTGTAATAGAAAAAATACATTTAAAAAAAAGGAAAATGTTGAAAGTAAAAAATCAATAAATGGGAAAAACAATGAGACAGGAAGAGGATCTGTGACTGAACATGAGTCATGAGAGCCAGCAGCTGTGAAGAAACTTGAAGAAACAGAAGAATGCAAAATACAGGAAAAAATACTGAGTTGGGAGTACAGCAGTCACTCAGTCTGGCCACTTCTGACGCCTGGACCCAGGTCCATTCTTGATGCATCCAGCTAATTTTCCACACTCAGAAATGTCAGTAGCACCCTATAACAACCAAAAAGGCTTCAAGACACAGCTAGACATCACCTAGGTGACAAAACTCTTCCTAAAAAGGATGCACTGGTATAGATAAGGTAATTGTGTTTCAAGCACACAACAGCAATCCCAAAAGGAGTAAGGAGAAAGATAAAGCAGAAACCACACTTGGTAAAGGCTTTCCAAGATTTATGAAAGAAACTACAAAACGGAAGCAGAGACCTACTTGTAACTGTTACTTGGGGTTGTCTAGGAAAGTCCCAAAACATATAGGCAATTGCTATTGTCTTCGGTTGTCTCCCAAGGTAGAAGGTTTTCCTATTGCTGAAGGTGCCAGGGACTGGAGACCCCTGACCTGGAAGGAACATGAATACTTTATCCCTGAGAACTGCTTTTTGGTACCAAACAGTATTATTCAAGTTTCCAAAAGAAGGAAGCAACCAATGGTCCTACCCAGCTATGATGCCAATGAACCACAACAAGAAACAATATGGCATGATAACCCTAAGGAAGCAGTAATGGCACTAACACCCTGGAAGTCACCAACAGCTCTTCAATTGGCATTAAGACCCACTCAACAAGAGGGAATCATGCCTAATACTGGAAACCTAGCCAACAACCCAGGGCTAGCAAAGTCATGGCTCTTGGAGCAGAACCTACAACCCATTCTTTACTAAATCAGCAGAATCCCTAACTACACTCTAAATACTTGTCCTCATATCTACAGATAAATATAGTCCTCACCTGCATCAAGGAGACTTCTACAGTGGTATCCACTACAGAAAACCAAAACCAATCAAAATGTTGAGAGTGGATCCCAGTCCTGATGGATACATCAGCAAATGACTCCTGTACCTAAGGGTAAGGATGCACTGCAGAAGAGAGGGAGGAAAGATTATAAGAGCCAGAGGGCCACAGAATGGGTTGTGTCTCCTAGGAATGTCAGAAGCTACACTTTTAAAGTTTCACCAACATGACTGCCCAAAGGTAAGCTGATCAAGGACAACCACTAATACATAGATGTGCCAACGTGGATGGGGGAAGCCCAGGAGGCCTCAACCTAAACAAAGAACTACAGGCAACTAAGGGATGCTGAAGGTAGGAGAAATGGTCTTCCCCAGAAAAGAGAAGAGCAATTACTTATACAGTTCCAAACAGTTGGCCCTGAAAACATGCATACAATTAATATTATACAGATTGAGTACTTTATATCTGAGTCAGACAGAGAGAAAGAGAGAGAGAGAGAGAGAGAGAGAGAGAGAGAGAGAGAGAGAGAACAATTAATGAAGAAAGAGACCATGAATTTGAAAGAGAACAAAAAGGAATATGTGGAGAATTTTGGAAGGAAGAACAGCAATCAGGCAACTTTACCACCTGCCCCAGGGACAGCAAGATACCTCATGACTAGCTGTCAAGATATGACATTCCCACTGTCACCTGGAGTTGTATACCCCTCCCACCCTCCGTCCCCGAGTCCATGCTCTATATTCCCGTATAAAAGGCCAGTCCCTCCTCTCTGTCCTCTTCTTCCCTCTACCCTTGCTCAGAAGCAACCTCTATCCACCTCCTCCCCAATAAACCTTCCATATGAGATCTGTCACACAGGGTGACTTTATGGCATCCGTCACTTAGATCATAACAATTTTATTATAATTTCAAAAAGAGAATAAAAAGGATCAGAATTATGAGTTAATATCTTCCAAGCAGAAAAGAACAAGACAAAGCAAGCACAGGTCTACACATGCATACACATACATGTTTAAAGAAAACAACAACAAAACAGAACAAAAACAACTTTAAAAACACCTAGAGGAAAATACAAACAAAGTACCTCAAAGGGTTAACACGCTATTATTCATTCATATGACCTCCGGAAAAGCAGTAGAAATCAGAAACAATGGAGTAACAGTTTAAAAATAGGAAACAGAGGCAGGGTGTGGTAGTGCATGCTTTTAATCCCAGCACTCTGAAGGCAGAGGCAAGCAGATCTCTGTAAATTTGAGGCCAGCCTGGTCTACAAACAGGGACCCAGGACAGCCAGGGCTACACAGGGAAACCCTGTCTTGAAGAGAAACAAACAAGCAAACAAAAAACAGACAGAGAAAGAAGCAGGCTGCTAAGATAGTTCAGTGGGTAAAGGTACTTGCCACTAAGCCTGACAACCTAAATTCAATCCCTGGGACCCACTTGGTGAAAGGAGAGACCCAACTCTTGCAGCTTGTCCTCTGACTTCAACATGTATGCATACATTCGTACACATACGCCTACCTACATGTGTGGCATACATGCGTACAGAGTAAACTATTGTAACAAAAACCTTTTAAATGTGGTAAACAATTTACCCACTCATATTTGAAAATGAAAGCATTATGAGTATATTTAGAGACAACGAAGTTATCTTGCCACTCTGAGATCTACCCAAAGGAGCCTGGAGAGGAGAAGGTAATGGGTCTCCAAAGGAAGTCAAGGGTCCAGTAACAAAAGCAGCCGCCGAAATGTAACTGTATGAGTACATTCAGAAGGATGTGTCAGAGGAGCTTGGACACAATCGGGGTCAGGGTTGTGACATGGGAAGGGCTCAAGCGAGGGTAACTGGGAGAGATTGGAGCAGGGAAGTCATCTAACTCTATTGTAGAGAAGTGTGCTAACATCTGCACGGTGCACAGAAAGATCTAGGGCCTCCATTAGGCTTCATTAGCCAAGCATTCCTGCTGCAGCCTGTGGGTCACAGAACAGAGAGAGTTATATGACCAACAAACTGGGAAAAGAGAAGTGAGCACAGGGGGGCCACAGCAAACACTGAAAAGCTGACTTCAACCCAGCTGCTGCGCCCCAGGAAAGAAGAAAAGACAGGTGTTGTCAACTAAACACCATAGAACCCCACCACACATTTCATAAAAGGGACACCATGATGGTTTAAATAAAACGATTTTAAGTTATTTCTGAATGTACAAAAAAGAAGAGGGTGAATTATGCAGTGATTCTAGAGTTATATAATAAAGACCAAACAACAGTCTTTATTTTACTACTTGGCCTACTTGCATCCTTTTCAAGTTAATGCCGCTTAATATTCATCAAGACACCATAAATGGTGTCTTACTACTTTAATTTTTAAGTATTTCTCTCCTGACCTATAAAAATGAAGAAAAGTCAGACTAAGCTGTCCCAGAATGCCTTAAGCAATGGTGATTTGGGTGACTCCCCCTCCCCTCAACTCAGTCTCTTTTAAATTTGATTTGGCTTGCTGTACAAAGCCTATCTTTCTTTTGTAATTTTAAGAAATGTCACTTATAGAAGCATTATTAGGTCAGCTTTCCAGTTCTGCATGTAATGAGCTAGGAATTCACCATTGTGTCCTAACAAGAAGTAAAAAGCTGAACAGACTAAAAATGAACTGTTTCTTGCCTACTTTGTAGGAGAGGGGAGAACTTAGGACACATAGCTGCACTCAAGGTCAGACAGACCAGGAGTCACAGCTACCCAGAGCAGACTCAGAGCAAAGGAGAATGGGACAGGAAAACCGGGCTATCACTGAGTTACTGAAGACTCGGTGCAGATAAGTCTGACAGTTAAAAATTTCACAGAAATCCCATAACATTGGGAGAATTACTGCCAGAAGCCTGACAAGGATCTCCAGTAACGATACTGAATCTCTCCCTCTGGCTTCTAGAGGCAGGGGCACTTAGCAAGATGCCAGAAATTCTTCAGCTTAACAGTGTCTACCCTACAGCAGAATGATACCAGTTCCAGCCAGCCTTTGCCAGTTTGTTCCATCTAATGAGAAAGAAAATGACTGAAATAGTTGGTTCATAGTTTAGGGGCACAGGCTTAGCAAAGCCTGCCACTTGATCACACAGTACAAAGACATACTTCCTCTCTTCCCACACTGCACCATGTCAGCAAAGGATAACTTACCGGAACTCTTCCATCCAGTCCAGTATATCTGGCTGTAGGAAAATATCGGAAAACACACTAAAAGGCAAAGGCTGAAACTTGAAGAGTCATGCATGGCAGGGATGCTGGAACTAATGTGTTCAAAACCAGAACCTGACAACTGCTGTTAATATGGAAGACCTGAAAGACAAAGCAGATCCTGTGCAAGAATAGATAGTGACAAACACGAAGGAAAATCCTAAGGAAGACTCCAAGGGCATGCTAAGGACCAAAGCCCGGTAAGCAAAGTGGGGAGTGCTTCCATGGAGTCCCGCAGGAGAGTGTATAAATGGCAGACCGCATCCATAGAAAAAATATCAGAAGAATAATGTTGTAGGTAAGCTAGAAGAATAGCATGTGAATAACAGAAATTAAAATGTATACATTAATCCAAAGATGTAAGGAATCACTTTGGTTTGACTGTCTAAATGCACCAACTACACTAAATAAAGTAGATGAAAAAGAGAAATCCAACTCCGTATTGTCTGTAAGAAACATTATTAAGCATAGGAACACAAGAACTCAAAGCAAGCCGTGTTGTCAAGGGTAGAGGCTACAGTTGCATAAAGAGAAGGGAGCCAGTGTTTCAAGAAGACACACAATCCTTGATGTGTACCTCACAATCCACCCTGACAGCTGAAGGCCTTTGTTAGAAAACACACAGATGTGTTTCTCACACTGCCATACACACTTGCAATGTTAGCACTGAGGCCAGTCTGGGCTACACAGCAAGACTATGTCTCGTCTCGTCTCGTCTCATCTCGTCTCGTCTCGTCTCTTCTCTTCTCTCTCTCTCTCTCTCTCTCTCTCTCTCTCTCTCTCTCTTTCTCTCTCTTCATATGTATATATGTGTGTGTGTGTGTATATATATATATATATATATATATATATATATATATATATATCCCAAAAGGAAATAAAAGCATCTGTGCTGCAGGCAGAAAATCAGTCAAGGGCATAGTTGGATTTGAGATCACCCATCAGCTGGATACAATCAATCTCTATAGAATTCTTCACCAGATAAATGCATATTCTTAAAGTGACATGGAATATTCAGCGAGGTAAAGAGCTTTTTAACTGCAACACACTGTAGCACCCTGCGACACAATTAAAAGAACAGCAATTCCTCAGCCCGTGCTCAAAATCTACAGTGGAATTAAACTAGAAAGCAGTAACAGAAAGATACCTAACGACACCCCTTACCAGACACATAGAGACTTAAAGACCATAGTTCTATAAACCTGTGTGAAAAACAAATGTCAAAAAACTATATTTTAACTAAATAAAATAAACGTAACTTTTCAAAACTCCTAAGACAGGACTGAGCCCGTGCTTGGAAGGAAATGTATAGCACTGAAGAGCACTTTAAAGGAAGAGATACCGAAAATTAATAATGTTTCTACTTTATGGGGAAGAACAAATTAATAAATCCAAATAATAATTATAAAAGAAATAAATTAATTTGAAAACAGGAAATCAATAGACAAAATTAGCATTACAAACTGGTATTTTGAAAAGATCAATGAAATTGACAAGCCACTAGCTAGAGTAGAAAAAGAAAGAGACCTAGTCGGCTATCAATGGGAGGAGAGGCCCTTGGTCTTGTGAAGATTATATGCCCCAGTACAGGGGAATGCCAGGGCCAGGAAGTGGGAGTGGGTGGGCTGGGGAGCAGGGCAGAGGGAGGGTATCGGGAATTTTCGAGATAGCATTTGAAATGTAAATGAAGAAAATATCTAATAAAAAAAAAAAAAAAAAAAAAAACAGCCGGGCGGTGGTGGCACAAGCCTTTAATTCCAGCACTTGGGAGGCAGAGGCAGAGGCAGGAGGATGTCTGAGTTCTAGGCCAGCCTGATCTACAAAGTGAGTTCCAGGACACCCAGAGCTACACAGAGAAACCCTATCTCGAAAAAACAAAACAACAACAACAACAAAACAAAAACAAAAACAAAAAACAAAACAAACAAACAAAACCAAAGAGAACATGAATTACCACTATCAGAAATGGGGGGGAAAGGCCACTATTCCAACCCTACGACATTAAAATGATATAAACTAATATATGAATAAACAGATGCTCACAAATTTGATAGCATAAGTGAACTGGACCTTTTCTCTTAAAAAAATTTGTCAAATTATATACATACATATACCAATGAGAAAAAAGGGGGGACAAATAGGTTGGTATTTACTAAACAAATTGAATCAATTGCTTTTTTTCAGGAAGAAAAAACACCTACCAGGCTCAAACATTAAGAAAAATACACCAATTCTCTTGTATGTCTTTGAGAAGGCAATGAAGGAATCTTTCCTGTATAATTCTGTGAAGCCAGGTGACTCCTCAGCACAGATATAAAGGTTTCCAACAATGGGACCTTCAAGAAGACTCTGATAGTGACAGTGCTTGATACCATACCTAATGGCTTGTGTTGTTTCCCAAGACTCACACAGTGGAAGGAGAGGATTAATTCCTACAAGCTGTCCTCTGACCACCATATGAGCACTCTGGTGCATGCTCGCGCACGCACACACACACACACACACACACACACACACACACACACACGCGCGCGCGCGCGCGCGCAAATAAATGTTAAAACAAAACAAAACAAAAACAAAAACGATAGGAGCAAACTGAACCTAAGCAGTGTAAACTAGAATTGCCATGGGATTTATTTCAAATGGTAGGATGTGGAACACTCACATATGAACTAGTGCAGTCCATCACACCATTCAGCTAAAGAATAGCAATCCCACTAGCATCAATAGATACAAATAAGCTTTTGAAAAATGTTCTATACTCACTCATGATATAAAAAACAACTAAATAAATTAGAAATTCAGAAGGACTTCCTAAATTAGATAAAGAATGCTAACAAAAAAAGTACAGCAATTTATGACTAATAGTAACGAACTCAAAGCTTCTCTTTCAAGGACAGGAACAAGGCCAAAATGTTTTTCCATTACTCCTTTTCAATAGCATAAGGCACAAAAAGGAAAAAATAAAGGTATACACACACTGGGAAAGAAAAAATAAGATAGCTTGTGCCTGCAGGCGACATGACTGTCAGGCAATAAAATCCAAAGGAATCAGTAAATAAAGTCACAAGAAAACTTTATGTGGATATTGGAAAATTAATTCTGAACTTTATACATAAAAGATTGACCATGTCAGTGACAAGCAATGTTGGGGAGTGATGCGTCTCAGCTTTAAGACTATTAGATTCCGGATCAAGGGAGTGCTGTCCTGGTGAGAGGACACACAAGCCAGCTGAACAGAACCATGAGCCCCAAAATAAAACTATATGAACAGTCAGGACAAATACTTTTAAATAAATCATATAAATTATCTGTGTACCAAAAAGTATATAGACTTTATACCTTTCACAAAAAATAACTCAAAACAGATCAGACCTAAATCAATGTGAAACTATACATTCTAGACTAACAAAGAGAAAAAACCCACTAAAGACATAATTTGTAGAACAGATTTCACAAAAATTAAATTTTTCTGCTGTGTAAAAAACATTGTCTAAACGAACGGGCAAACCAGTGATCATATACATTCCAAATAACATCTGATAAATGAATGTTTTCAAATATATGCAATAATAGGAAAAAGATCTTATTACAAAAAGGGATGAAAGATTTTAACAGACATTAAAGAAAAACAGATGGCAAGGAATCCCATGAAAAGATACTCCGCATCATATACCGGCAAAATACAAATGAGAGCGTAAGGTGCCACCACACAAGTGTTAGAATGAAGAAATCCTGAAACTCCAACAGTACCAGACACTGCTATGGATTTAGTAGCAGGGATGCTCACTGACTGCTAATAGGAAGATTTGCCTGAGTATTTATTACAAAATGGAACAAGCCCTGACCACTTAGTCTCACCAAGTGCTCTTATTGGTATTTTCCAAAGGGAATTAAAAACTTACGTCTGTAAGAATACAAACACAGGCATCACAGCTTCTTTATTCATAGTTGCCAAAATTTGGGTGCAAATATGTGCCTCAATAGATGAAATGATAAAGAAGCAGATATAATCACAGTGCTCTAGTATTCAACAGAAAAGAAACAAGCTAGCAAGTCATTAAAAAAAGGGTATTTGAAATGCCTGCTACTAAGTGAAAAAAGAAAACATGAAAAGACCACAGAGAGATTCTTCTACTTATGTAACATTCTGGAAAATATGTTTTTGAGGGGTGTAGTGTGTGGTGTGTTATATAGTGTGTGTAGTGTACATTTTGTTGTAGGTGTGTGTATGTGCACAAGGAGGCTACAGGTCACCCTCCATGTTATTGCTTTAATGGGCTTTTCCTTTATTTTGGAGACACGGCTCTCTTACTGAACCTGAAGTTCATAGGTTCTGCTAATCTGGCCAGTTAATAAGCTTCAGAGATCTGCCTGTCTTCCTCCCTACACCCCAAGTACTGAGAAATGCCAGACCCAGCTTCTTGTGTGTTTTGGGGACCAGAACCCAAGTCCTCATGCTTGTTTAGCTAGCAGTTAACCAGCTGCTCTAACTCCCCAGCCCCTAGAAAGGAAAATTATACAAATAGTGAATATACCAGTGACTGTAAGGGTTGGAGGTAAATATATTGAGCAAGAAGGGATCGCAGCTAAGATTTTTAAAGCAATGCCTCAACTCCGTATGTGCTCCAGTGGTAGACACAAGTGTATCATGATTCATTTCTCCAAGGCCACATTGGTACTGGTGAGAATGTGAAGTGTGACCTGAGAGTGATGCAGACATGTCAACACAGACTCAGCAGGCTTCGCAAATGTCCAACTGTACAGAAAATGCTGATAAGAGGAGGTTTGGGAAGGGAAACAGACCTCTGTACTTGTTGTAAACCTAGAAGTGCTCTTTAAAAAAAAAAAAGTCTCAAAATAAATTATAGTAACTATCTGATTTTTTCACTTTGGTCAATTCTGCTTAAACATGCCATATAAGTATGTTTGTATGTTCTTTATTTAGAGCTGCAGCACATCTAGTGAATGAGAAGCACGAAATCTGCTGAATGTAAGCAGGAAGCTAACAGCACTTCAAATAAACCCCCAAGCTCTTAGGAAACTGGGCTCCACACCATGCCTGCCCTCTACAGGAGCAAACTGAAATATGCCACCAGTCCCACTGTCTCATGAATAAAGCTTCCAGAAAGCACTATAATCCAAAAGTCTATAAAATTCTAAAATTCATTCATGCATAATTATGTGTCTTGTATTTGTATATAATTGCACATTGATTCCCATTATTCATTCTAAACATATCACCTTCTGGAGACGGTTTTATAACTGCATATTTATTTTATGCAAGTGAGCATTAAGGGTGATCTTTAGATGCATGGGCCCAGGTAAATGACCAAGAAGCAGCAGAGGAGAAATATTATAAAAGCCAGTGGCAACTTAGAACCCTCCATCTACAAGTTCTCAGAATGATTTCCTATGCATTACCTCATTCTCAGCCCAGTGAAAGTTAAATTAAGAATCACTATTTACCTGAGTAAACATTAGGACTAAGGGAGTACTTCCACCTAACTGACCTTGCATGCACATGAATGCACACACATGATGCTTATAAATAACTATGTACCATGGATGGTATATCCAAAAGGAACCTCCTGAATCTTTCTCCTCCTCCACACTTCCATAGAGGCCATGCTGTGCTTGACCCTGGCTAGTTTAAATGTGTCCCCAAATGCCTATACATTAAAATGTTTATTCTTTAATACTGTAATGTTGTGGTGAGCCTTAGTGACTAGTGTATGAGTCCTGGGGACAGTGTCTTCTAGAATTAATGTCGTTCTCATGGGACTTGTTTAGTTCTCAAGAGATTGGATCAATTACCTCAAGGAGCACAAACAACTCAAGGCTGCCCCTGTGCCCAGCCTCTTTTGCATGCTGCCCCCTGTCTCCAGCCTCTTTCACATGTGCCCCTGTGCCCAGTCTCTTTCACATGTGCTCACTTGCACTTCTGCCCTCACTAGAACCTAAGAAGATGCCATGACCATAATCCTGGACTTTCCAGTTTCTAGAACCAGGAACCAAAATAAATCCTTTTCTTATAACTTACAATCTTGGCTATTTTGCTAGAGCAACAGAAAATAAACTAGCAAAGATCTCTGTATCCTTGCCCAAATTTTCTTTCCTCTCTGGCCTGCCCCACATTTTGTATCTTCTAAATATAGATCCTGATACTTCCCGCCCCTGCGGGAAGAAATTTGCCATGCCTTCCCACTCTCTACCAAATGCCTCACCAAGGGGATAGCCAAATAACTAGAACAGACCACAGTGGCTACAGAAAATCCTCTAAAGACCCATGTTTTATCTTTAAAACATATGCACATTTTCTCATTCTCATCTATAATTCATACTTATTAGATTTAATAAAAAGCTACGGTTAGAATGTTTCCATTTCTAGGAAAATAGGCTCTGGCAAGCTAGTCTTATAGGTTTTCAAAGTCCTGGAATGCTACCTCTTCAAGCACAGAGTCTGTGGCACTCAGGTAGATCACAAGTCAGTCTGTGAATTCTGTAGCATATTCGAGATATTTTACACACTACCCCTTACTACCAGAGAAAAATCACATACTTTTTTAGAAGCATACTAGAAGAAAGGTTGATAAAAGTATTTATGAATTGATCAATATTTTTGAACTTCTAAGAAAGCATAAATTTCCTAAGAAGTCTTTCGGTTAAACCTGAAGCAAACATCAACTGAGAGCAGTCCATGGAAACACCTAGTTGAAGGCAGGGAGCTAGGACCTTATGGAAACACCTTGCTAAAGGTAGGAGCCAGGATTTCATGAACACACCCTGTTGAAGGAGTGTCTCCTCCCTTACATTTACAATCTCCCTTCCCTCTGTTTCCATTACTTAGGGAAGTCTTTCTACTTTCTCTATCTGGGAAACTCCTATTGAAAATCCAACCTCTTGTTCTTTGAAACCACCCCAGCCTCTGTCATTGGAAATAAATGTCCCCTAGTGTGCAATCTTCAGCACTTTGAAAACTATGTCAAATTCCATCACATGTGAAAATCTTAGATTTTCTTCTTAGTCTTAGAGCCAATCAGATCATGTTGCCTCTAGAGGTGAAAGTCCTCTCTTGTTCATCTGTAAACTTTCAGAGCCTAACAAGGCTTACACTGGGAGCCCTATAAACAGAGGTGGAACATGCTGATGGTGCAAACCATCTTGTATGAATAAAATGTATATGTGGCATCATATGCCATCTATGCATCCCTGAAGGCAGGACATTTTGCTGAAAAGGGGGGGAAGCAATAATAAGTTGTAAGAAATAAATTCTAGACTATGGAACAATAGGTTGAAATGAGCAAAATGACCCCCTAGAGATGAATTTGTAAAGAGATTCCACCACAGGAGAAGACTCATAGCCCTCCTGAGAGCTGGTGCCTCTGTCCAGAGTGCTGAGATTTCAGCAAGAAAGACCTGGCTCTGCTTCAAAAAAAAAAAAAAAAAAAAAACGGGGCAGAGCCAAACGGGATTAGAATACAAATGCTTGCATATTTCCTTGTGCCTGATGTAGAAACCTCCTTCTCACCCAGGAGCTTAGGACACACATATTCAATCAGCTACCGCGTATCCAGTTTAAGTAGATTAAGCTAGCTCTGTTCTACAAAAGTAAGTTACCAAGTCTAAAAAGCTTATGATAGGCAAAGGGCATGCAAAGAAACTCCATTTGAGTTTTCCTTAGCAGACTGCCTGCAGTCTTTGGGCATCCTTGGGTAAGTGACCACACCTCTCTAGGAATAGACTTCGTGACCTCTGAATGAAGTCACTACATAATTAAGATGGAGTAAGCTTTCAGCAAATTATCAGCGTGTGGCAAGAACTTCTCTTTTTTAATCCTCTCAAAACCCGTGAAGTGGATATGATTGTTCTCATTTTACACATGAGAGAGCATGGCTGAGAAAAGTTAAGTAGCTTTCTCAAGGCCACTCCACAAACATGCAGCATTGCCTAGTGGGAAGCTCAGTATGTCCGCAGCTAGATCTGAGGCCAAGGGGAGAGGGAGATTTTCTCAAACCTCACTCTCCCCTTGACCTCTGTTCATGACCCTCTTCATATGGTTTTTTTTTTCCTAACTGATATGGCAATAACTTAAAGTTTTATAGTTTGTTGTCTTTAATTTTTTTAAATAGTTGTATAACATAACTAAGTTTTTCCACATCATTAATCCTAGCTTACAACTTAACTTCTACAGGTCAGCAAGCCTTATTGACATATTAACCTGAATTCTAAAGAGGCTTTTCCTTTTCAATAAGCTTGCCAGGCCTGCTCTATTTCTTTGCACAAGCTCTACAGCTGACTAGCCCCTATACCATAAAGCTTACTACCCAGCCAGAGGCTGCTATGAAGCATACAATAAGGCCAGCTTGCCAAAGTAGACCCTGGGCAAGTAGGGACAGAGAAGTCATCTTACTTTGTGGTTTTTATGGAACATGTTAGCTTAGCTACTTTACCCTTCCTTGTATACTTTTTGCAGGAAAATAACTATAATGATGTAGTTGACTTTGAGGAATCTTGACATTATCTCTTTTTTTTCCTTGCTCCTCATGGATCATGGTGCCCAGTGAAGTATGTAGGTGTCCACCATTCTGTTAGCAGGGAAGCCAAACCTCAAGATGTTTATGATACTTCCCAAAGTCAACCAGAAGCAATAAGGACAATGTCTCCACCACTTAACTGAACTGTCCTGTAGGTCTACCCTACCCAAATGCCCAGGAGCCTTTGCACCTCCTCCCCCTCACTGCCTCCCTCCTCCACTTCTCTCTGAACTATGTTCTGCTCCATGGCAGAATCTCCTCCTCACTGTCTGTCACTCAGACTCCAAACCAACAAGATTTCTTCTTCTTCTTCCTTCCCTGTAGTCTGTGCTCTGTAAACTTAGAAAACAATCGTCCACGAGGCAGCAGCTGTCTTCTACATCTCTCATGATAAATCACACACACACACACACACACACACACACACACACACACACACACACTGTGCAGTGCACACTTAATAAAGTAGGATTCTGTCATGGGAAGAGATGCAGATTTAACGGGTATAGTATGAAGTGAGAAGCCATTCATCATGAGAACTAACTAGATTAAAAGGAACAGCCTAGGAGTGAGGGCAGGAGTGGGAAGTACCACCTGCCATGCCACTTTACCAAAGTTCTTTTGGTACCTCTTTGCTCACAGTAGTTTCTCCTGATGAACACAAAAATCCCTTTGCTCCAGCCTTACCCACCTAGAGAACAGACACTGGAACACTTTCTAAGTATTGGCATCATTTGGAAGACTCCACCTATAAAAAATCGTAAAAAGTAGCCCAGCTGGCAGAAGAAAAAAACCAAGCTGTCACAGATACTGCAGGGGTGTGGCTTGCTGCAAGGGGTCCAGAGGACTGCTACTAGCTGCCTGGAATTCTCCAAAAAGGATCGCCCACAACTGTCGTCTCCACAAAATAAAACCAATGACCATCCCCCTAATGGGAACGCTTCTAGACACCTACAGTTGGCCTTCTCCCCAAACAGATTGGCAGCCGAAAAGCCAGGCCCCCACCAAGGCACTACGCAGTCACTAAAGAGGAAGAAAAGCTTGTAAGTATCTAAACTATTCCGGGCTCCGGGCGCAGAGCTGCACTAGTTTTCTTTCTAAGGGAGTCTGAAAGTGACCAAGGAAGCCTGTTCCTGCTACTGACTCCCAGCTTAGGACACTTTGGCCGGGAGTTTCTAGCTAAAAGAAAGATGCGACCCAAGTACCCATGCACAGGTGGCTGGGGGTCCTGCCCGAAGCGCAACCTGGTCCGGGACAGGAGGGTGTGTGGCCCGAGCGCCCCGCCAGACTCACCACATCCATGATCTGCAGGAGGCTCAGGGAGAAGTACACGGTGAGCGGCTGCGAGTCGTTGGCCACCGGCCTCTCCAGCGGGTTGTAGTTCTTGACCAGCTCCTTGTACAGCCTCCTCTGGAACTCGCCTTGCAGGGACACTTAGGAAGCAGAGCGCCCAGCGGGCCTCAGCACGGGGCCGCCACCCCGCCCCAGAGCATCTCAGCCCCGCCGCCCAGCCGCAACCCGGGACCACCCGCCCGCCCGCCTGCCCGCCGGAGTCTGCTCCCCGGAGCCCGCCGCGGGGAGTAGGGCCGAAGCCGCGCTGAGGTTACCGTGCAGCAGCGCCGCGGCCAGAGCCAGCCAGATGCCTCCCCGCCGGCCGCACATGTCGCCGGAGCAGCCGCCGTGTCCCGCCGTCCGCCGGGGCCGAGCTGCCGCTCCAGCCGCCTCCGCGCCTTTAAAGCGCTGCGCGCGCCCGCCGCCGCCGCGCACCCCCACACGTGACAGCGCGCCCCCGCCTCGCGAGCGCTCTCTGAGCCGCGCAGCTCCGTGGCCGCCCCGGGAACTGCATCCCTGCTCAGCTAGTTGATGGCCTCTGACCCCGAGCTACTTGCTCCTGCTACCAACTGTGCTCTGTACTCACACCAGTAACAGTTTTCAGACCCAGTCCTCCAGGACTCTCTCTGGTACCAGAATCTGCATCGCAAACTCAGAAGTTTCTCCAGCCAGACAAGGTAGACCACGCAGGAGTAAGCCTATGTTTTCCCTGCAAGACCTGGTGTTTCCAGCGATTAGCTCCTTCCTGAGGCATAACATACTTTATCAGCAGAAAGCCTGACCTAGTCTCACTTTCTTTTAAAACAGATTCAGAAAATTGGAACATTAACTCCAATCCCTTTCTGAAAAGACAAGCCAAAACTTGATTCTGTCGGCCTCTTTGATTCAAAGAACAGTAAATGAACAAGTAAGGACTGAGGGAGATCAGCCACAGAGACCCTGGTCTAGAGGTATCTTCCTTGCTGCCATATTGGGAGGATGGTACTAATGAGAGCAGTCAGAAGTGAGTTAGGCTACCCCATTTGTCCCCGGAAGTACAGAAAGCACACCTTGATGACTACTCTGGTTTCCGTTAGCGGAATCCATCCTCTCTTCCCACAGACTCCATAACACCTGTGTCATCAGACTGTTGCTCCAATGGGTTAGAAAGTACAACACTAAAAAAGAGGGACAGGCTTATCAAAAAAAAAAAAAAGTGACTAAACTGGAAGTGGTGGGAAGGGGATAGTGACTCCAGCTGCTTGGTTTGCAGGAGCAGTGGCATGCAATACCCTGGAAATGAGTATCTTGAAGGATTCCCATGTTGATTACTAATAGAAGTATAAAGAGTTGGTATAAGGTTTCACAGCTTCAGGTTAAGAGCAAAGGGGGGAAAACTGTTTTGGGAGAAAGTTCATTTAAAAAAAAAAGCAAAAACAAAAAAACAAAAGACAGACAACTGACCAGGGCTCCCGTCAAAGGAGACCCAGTATTCCACATGGGAAGGGGACAGCAGGCAGAGGCATGTGGCAAACAGTTGGGTGTATATCTGGCACCTGGGTACTCCTCATCCTATGTCCAACAGCAGGAACATCACAAAGCAGGCACTTGGTGAAGGAATGAGCTGTAAAGCATTCACTGCCAGGAAGATAGGAGAGAAGGAAAAAAAAAAAAAACATCAGAGAAGGGGAAGCACACAGCATCGGCTAGAAGCAGAAAACCATCTGCACTGGTGGTGGGATGGAAGGGCTCTCTCTTCTATTCTCAGTCTGAAAGTGCCTAAGAGCCCTCGCTAGCACTACAGAGGGATAAGCCAGGAAAACCAACTTCTCCTGAGTGTGGCCAACTGGGATCACATTACAGAAACCATGATTACATCCTTACTGAGTTGGGGAGTCACATTTAGGGGCCCCCAAACATACCACTAAAGCTATGCCCTGTAAGATCAGCAACCAAGGAAATAATCGTCTTTGGGTGGGACAATTGGTCAATACCTGTTTATGACCTATGCTTGGGCAGACACCTGGAGGCTCTGCAAACAACCCATTAACTCAGTTCCTCAGTTCTGAGAAGACTGAAAGCACCTAGTGCTCTCAATGAGACCCAGTTACTTTCATCTGTGCAGTGTAAAATAATCTGAGAGTATAGAGTTTACTCATATGTGTAGGCTCACTGCTTAATCCCATCCTCAGCATAAAGAAAAGGTAAAAGGAAACACAATGTATCCAAGTTTATAAAGGCAACTGGAAACAAACCCTACACACTCCACAAACTGATGGTGCTGCCTTAGCCTAAGGAGAGGCAGAGCAAGGGCAGACTCAAGGATGGAAGTCTAGACTTTTAATGCAGTCCAAGGAAACTGGACATTGTGCCTAGGAGAGATAGGAAGCAGGGATGAAGAAATCTTCATAAATCCACAGACTAAAACAAAATCCCCTTTCATGTAATAGACTAGAAAACCTCTATTGTGTCCCAGGAAAGAGAACCATGTTTTCTGCTTGAGCTATGGAAAGGGAGAAGATAATCCTGTAACCACCGACAGTGCATTAGCAGGCTTAGAGCAGATCCAGCTATCAAATGCCTGTGCTGTTTATATTCAAGGATTCCTCCTCTAGTGGGGGGGGGGGAGCAAAGGGGGGGATAGGGGTGAAGCTTTACAGCTTCCCACACAGGACTCCAAAAGAAAATCACAGTAAGTTCAAATTGCAAAGTGAAAAGCAAGGCTGGAGGCGTGGCTCAGCAGTTAAGAGCTGTTGTTGCAGAGGACCCACGGTCAATTTTCAGGAGTCACATGGTACTTCAAAACAGTCAGTAACTCAAGCTCCAGGGAATCTGATGCCCTGGTCTGGCTCTTCAGGATCACATGCAGTGCAGACAGACATACAGACACAACACGTATATATGTTAAATAGCAAGATAATTTTTAAAAGAAAAAATAAAAAACATGCAAGTGAATAGACAACACATAAGAGGAGTCACAGTCAACCTTAAAGCTGACTTTACAACAAACTAATCAGGAAAGATGCTTAGGGTGGTTTGAATGAAAATAGCCCCCATAGGCTCATAGGGAGTGGCATTATTAGGAGGTGTGGCCTTGTTGGAGTAGGTGTGGCCTCATTGGAAGAAGTGTGCCACTGGAGATGGGTTGAGGTTTCAGAACGTCAAGCCAGGTCCAGGGTCTTTCTCTTCCTGCTCCCTGCCAATCCAGATGTAGAACTCTCAGCTACCTCTCTAGCCCCATGTCTGCCTACATGCTACCATGCTTCCTGCCTTGATGACAGTGGACTAAACCTCTGAATGGAAAGCCAGCTTCAATTAAATGGCTCTCTTTATTAGAGCTGCTGTAGTCATGTGTCTCTTCACAGCAACAGAAAATCTAAGACAAAAGACCAACAATTTGAGATAGTAGGATGATTGTTTTAAGCCTGTAAAATTAAAATGTGTAAAACGTATAAAATGACCAAATATGTCGACCACAATGGACAACGTTAATGTCCCCTTTGCCCTACACTGCCAAGATGTATTTCTCACCTACCTTGGGGAGGGGGGAATTGGATGGCTTTCCTGGATGAACACCATCTTTTCTGGGTCTTTTAGGGATGCAGGGTCCCTTCATTAAGCAGAGAGGCAATATTGGACTACAGAAACATCCAAAAACAAATTCTGGAAACTTCCCAGTGTTAATAAGAAACATCAAACCACAGGAGACCTTGACCATAAATTTGACTACTGCTACATTTCCACTAAATTTTAAAGATTTTTCATCTATTTCTATCTGTAAGAAAGAATGCTGTATAATTTTTACCTCTTAAAATTTCACTAATTCTGTGAAGAATGATATTAGCATCATGGAGTAAATTGGGAAACAATCCCAACTCCACAATATTCTCAAATTGATTGTAGAAGATATTATTTCTAATTTGAACTTTGAAAAGATTGGCAAATGGAGTTATAAACCTTAAGGTTTCTTTATAAAACTTAGAAAATTATTTTTATTGGCATATGATATATTTGTATGACACATTCCACTCTGCATGTAGATTTGGTCTGAGGACAACTTAGTGAAAATGAAGTCAGTTCTCTCCTTCCACCTTTATCAGGCCCACAGGCTTGTGTATCGTTATGGTCTCTCACTGAGCCTACATTTATGGGTTGTTTTGATGTTGTTACTGTTGTTTTCTAAGTTAAGAACAAAGTTTAACAGCTATAGGACAGTTCAGAGTTTCTATTTCATCCTGAAAAGGTTTTTACAACTTGTAGCATTTTGAGAATTGCACCTGTTTCTTTAAGCAATAATAGATTTGCGGCATGGCATTACAGTACCCCTTTGATGCCACCATTCTGTCTGCAAAACATGTAGTGATAACTCCTTTTCATTCCTGCATCTAGTAATTAGTTTCCTAATTTTTGATCTTAATTACATTCAGTAGGGTTCATCAGACTTATTGATCTTCCCAGATAACATTTTCTTTGTTAATTTTCTCACCTTGTCCTTTTATGGGTTTTCATCTCATTGTTTATACATAGTATAGATTTAATTTGCTTTTCTTACACAGTTCTTAATGAATACACTGGGATCATTGAGCTTAGATTTCCTTTAAAATGTAATGAAAGATACAAATTTCCATCCGAGAGCTGCCTCCACGCCTCTAACTAATTTTGATGTTTCATATTCATTTCCCTGCCAATCAAAACATTTTCTAATTTCCTTGTGCTACTTTGTTTTCAAATAAGTGATTATTTTTCATATGTATGACTCTTGTATATAATTCTAACTTAAATCTTTGAGGCCATCACACATTCTTTTTATTTCGACCCTTTTAACTATATTGACTTGATTTTGGATCTGACATATAGTAAATGTTCTGTCTTGGAAAACATCCCATATGTACTTGAAAAAGAAAAGAATATGTATTCTGGCATTGTTGGACTCAAGTGCCCTATAAATGTCAGTTACACAGGCCCACAGGGTTCACTACATATTTGGTTCTTTGCTAGACTTTAAAATTCAAGGAACTATCTTTAATGTTGGTTCTTAGTTCTGCCAGTTTTGCTTCAAAGGCTTTTAATTTAGTGTGTGTGTGTGTGTTTGTGTGATTGTTGCACTAGTGAACTAGCCTATTTTATTTTGTAACATATTCCTCTTTAATTCTGTTATTACTCCCAGGCTTGTATTCTCTTTAATATTGGTAAAGTAACATCATCAGTCTCAGGCCTTCTGATTGCACAGCACATCTTATTTAAATTTACTTCTATCTGAAACTCATGACTTCCTATTTGAAGTATGCCTGGGAGATCATACACAGCTGGTTTCTTCTGCTCTGAATATTTCAATATTATTTACTGCTCAGCCCACTTACATTCAGTGTATCATTGGTCTCCCTAAGTTGATCATTCTGACATCTATTCTCCACTTGTCCAATATGTTTTTATTCATCTATTCCTACTGTGTTGTCTTCTGTCATTGTCACTGGAAATCAAAATTTCATATACTTGGGTCAGTGAGATGGCTCAGTTTGCAAGAACATCTGTGATCATGTTTGAAGATCCAAGGATTCACCCACATATGGAAGGAGAGAATGTATCCCCACAACTTTTGCTTTGACCTCATGCAGGTGCTATGAGATACACACACACACACACACACACACACACACACACACACAAAGTACAAATTAATAAGACACACATTCACACACTAAGTACAAATTAATGTAAAAATTTTTAATTATATGTTTTCCTTAAGTTGTCAATGTTTCATTTTTACAGCATTTGCTAGGTGGTTGCTCCATGGATTGCGTCACACATCCTGTCTTTGGTCATCTAGAGTGGTCACTACTGAGCTACTTCCTGGACACGTAACAATGTCCAGTTAGCATCATGTGTCTTATAACTACATTGTGGTAAAAGGTACAGTAGAATGTTGCTATTTTTAATTTAAGCAGTAAGTGTGAATGTTAAAAAAAAATAAAACTAATAAAAAGGGATAAAGATATATGCTTATTCATACTAAGTGAATGTGGGGTTCTTCATGTTTTCTGAGAGGCATATTTCCATCTTATGCCCCTGACCTTACAGACTTGTCTTTGGAATTTGACATTAGTGGAATCTTCTAATAAATGGATACTCTTATTGTAGAGCAATTTCTCAGCACTTCCTAATACATCTGCACTTTTCTCTCTCGTTTCAAACCTCTCTGCCTTCCCCAGGGTCGTGGAGAGATCACTCTGTGTCTTCTTCTGGAAGCTTCACGGTTTTACTTTTCACACTGAGATTTCTCACTCATCTATAATTAATCTTATGTATTTTATAAACTATTATTAAGAACAGATATTCATTGTTCTGTTGGCATTCAATCCACCCAGTTCTTTTAAGGAGAGAGAATATTTTCTCCTCATTGCCCTGTCACCTCTGTGGATCAGACGACAGTCTGGGTTCTGTCTATGTACTCATTATAATAGAATTTCACATCTGGTTGTGTGAGTTTTTCATCTTTTTTTACTTCCTCAGTGTTTCTGTAGACGTTCTTTTAGATTAATGCTAGTATCATATGACTCATTTCACAATACTTTTCCTGGAATTCTATTGAATTTTTGGACTAACTGATGTATGATTGATGTCCTTGAAACAGTGAGCCCTCTAATCCATAAACATGATGCTTCCTTCCATTTAAATAGCTCTTCGCTATTTCTCTCAAGAAGTTGCTATAGTTTTCAGTGTAAGTATTTTAGAAAGCTTTCATAAGAATTATTCATCAAGAGTTACTGTCTTTCAATGTCATTGTAGTAACATATTTAATTTTCATTTACAGACGCTGCATTTCAGAACTGTATTTGCTTTTGCATGTTTGTTATATATCTTCTGAAGCTCTACATCCCCCAGTTAGTTTCAATAGGTTCTTTCAGTACATTGAGCTTGTGCTCTCAGTACACGATTCTTGTCTTTCACTCTATTTCTTGGCCTCCTTTGAAGACGCTGACATGACCCAGGACCATCACATTCAGTTGCACAGAAATGGTAGAACAGTGCATTGTTTCCTTCCCATCTCAGACAGGAGGCCTTCAGTGACTCACCATCTTCGTTTCTTTATCAGACTACAAAACTATGGCCATTTAAAACATACAACCTTAATTTTTTCATAGTTGTGAATTCTTAAAAATATGAAATCACAGTACCAGCCTACTCCCTGTGGGACTCTGGGTGGAATCTCTCCTGTTCCTAGCTACTGTCAGTGACTAGCAGTCTTTGATATCCTTTGACTTCTGGCTGTATCATCCCATCTCTGCTTCTAATATAACAATCTATGTTGCATTAGAACCACCAAAGTGTCTTTCTCTTAATTTGATTACATTTTTAAAGACTCTGCTTTCAAATAAGATGGCGTTTAGCAGTTACAGAACTTAGGCCCTCAACATATGTCTCTGTGTGAATCATAGTTCAACCCAGCAATGAAACAGTAAAGTATTTGCTATAGTTTCTCTTTCTGTACTTCAGTCTGTCTCTCTCTCTCTCTCTCTCTCTCTCTCTTTTTCCTTCAACTGATCAGTTTTACAGCAAGCCCTTCATGGGCTTTGTCTTGTTAGATAGTGAGTCAGTCAAGAGTCTGTTGTGCATTTGTGAAGATCTGAGTTTGGGTCTCCAGCATCCATGTAAAATTCAGGCACAGTGGTATGCATTTGATGCACCCCAGTACTGTGGTTGGAGATGCACAGAAAAAGGATTCCTGGACCTCATTGGCCAACCAGCCTAGCCAAATGAATGAGTACCGGTTCAGTGTAATTCTGTATCAAAAAATAAGGTAGAGAGTAACCAAAAAAAATAGCTGACATCAACTTCACCTCATGAACACACACACATACACGTACATGCACAGGCACACACTCACACATTTGTTGCCTGACCCTACCTGCAGGGGGTTGGAGGTGAGGTGGCACAGAGTCAATGACACAGACTCGGGGAGCAGGTGAGAAACAGTGCAGCAAGTTCTCTGAACACTGCAAGCTCCTTTATTACCCTCCACCCATGCCCCATTAGTCCCAAGAAAGCATCTCTTCTAAACAGCAGTTCCCGATTGGCTGGCATTGTCTGCATCAGCAATTCTTGGTCTCTCAGGCAGTCCTCAATTAGGTCCTCCTGCAGGAGATGCTTTTGTGGCTGTGCAGCCCCCAGATTTTACATAGAGGAACCCCTAACGTTCCTGCTACACATGTGCACACATCTATGGGCACATGTACAGACACCACACAAATGTTTTCGATTTTAAAAGAAACTTTCCTTTTCTTCTATTTCAGATAGAAATTTTTATGCTTTTTAGAAATCAGTGAAAATAGATCGTTGGTAAGCATCTATTATGATAATACTGGCTATATCTTTGTTTTAAAGAAAAGATCTATTTTTATATTCATGAGCGTTTGGCCTGCACGTTCGTTACATACACACCTGGTATCCTTGGAGGCCAGAAGCATCACCAAATTTCCCAGAAGTAGCGTTACAGATGGTTATGAGTCATCACGTAAGTTCGTGAGACTGAACCTGGTCCCTCTGCACCAGCAGAGTACTCTTAAGTCCTAAGCCACTCTAGCCCAATTTTTCTTTTCTCATCTATCAATATGAAGTTTTCTGATGATTCGTGAAAGCTGTGAAGGAGAGTGATGCCTATCCCCCACCAGCTTCCAGGAGCCCTTACCTGTTCAGACTCAACTCCCGAGTCCCTCTTCTCCTCTTCACAGTGAATTCTGCTTTCAACGTGATGAGTGATAACTGCGGGGAGACAAGTTAGCACTCGAAAGCAGCTGTGTTTTATTGTCACTTGGATTTTATGCAGCCAGCCAGATCTCACAAACTACATTTGCCACTATTCTTCAACTACACAGACCTGCAGCCGTAAACTGCTGATGAGCTTGCTGTAGGCATTTTGGATCAATTAGGCCAGTCATCCAGTCATCTATGATTGAAGTATTTTCAGAAGATTCATTTCGTTTTTAACATGTGGTGTGTGTGTGTGTGTGTGTGTGTGTGTGTGTGTGTGTGTGCGCGCGCGCGCACGTGCGTGTCTGCCATTACATGCACATGACTGCAGGTACCCACAGAAGAGGTCAGAAGATGTTGGATTTCCTGGAGCGGGAGTTGCAGGTGAATCTTCCTAAGGCAAATCCCCCCTTGCTGTATATATCTGTGGGCATCTATTTTCCATTCATGAGGCAAATTTTTATTGTGAAAGGCAAATACACACAATCATTCACATCAAATGTCCTAGTTAAAGATGTATGATAGTAAATGTCCTTTTAAGATTGAACCTAAATGATCTAGAGTATGGCAGAAGCCCCAGGGGACTTAACTTGCCCTCATAAAAGTGACTTCTACTCTGGGTTTTTATGGGGGGTTCTACCCTTTTCATTAGTACTTTATTGCTTGATTAAAGGGCCCCAAACACTGTACTGCAGCTTACGGTGATTTTTTATATGCTTCTCCTATCTAACCATACCTTTTCAACCTTAATGTTTTCTGTTGGAAATGTCTGTGGAGTGAAGATTTTGTAAACTGCGTTCCTTTGGTACAGTTTGCCTTTTCCATTTGGCCTCTGGGTTTGCTTAAAATCGGGAACTGAATCTATCAACTTGATCTGATTCAAATTTCCCTCAGAGAGAAAGATTGCTTCATGGCTGCTGTTGAATTCATCCCCAGGAGGCACAGGTCTCACCCGGTCCTTGGGTCAGTCAGTGGGGTCTGCAAGAGAGTGGGAACTGAGGGGCAAGAGACTTGAAGAATGGAGACAAAACAGGCTATCTGATTAAGTCTCAAGTCTCGCTTATTGGAAGGCAACTACGTGTGTATATGCACACACTGGGGAGTGCAGCTGGAGACACTTAACCACAGGCCCAGGATGTATAGGAGAAAAACAAGATGTTACCAGAGTGTGTTCAGCTGTGGTGGACTTCTTGCAAAAACATCATGCTAGGAAAACAAGTCTCTCATAAGGGTGGAAAAGTATCACCTATAAGTAAGTAACCCGAGATGGCTGCAGAGATGATAGCCACTTTCTGCTAAGAGTTGGCTCCCAACACAGGTCTACTTATCTGTCTCCTTGTGACTGTTAGCCATAGGTTCTGGTTGACAGTGTTTAGATTTTTAATTTGTACATACTAAAATAAGGATTATACTTAGATTTCATAACTCCTTCTTTTAAACACATGCCTACATCTTCCAGTTAGAGTCTAATCAGCGGTTTACACAGAAAAAGCCAGGCAATTTTTTATTCACAAGACTTCAAAACACCGAATTTGTTCTTTAATATCTGTAGGCATAAATTTTTCCAACCCACTTTAAATAAATGTTCAATTTCTCCTCTAGCCCACCACCCACCAGAGGTAGTGGAGGAGAAAAGTTATTAGGACACAGGGGAAGTAGACCTGATAAGAAATAGTTCTTTGGGTGTGGGTCCAATCTTCATTGTCAGGATATCAGCAGTTTAGTCCAGAAGCAAACACCAAATACAAATCAGCAGCTGCAGTTCAATCCTTTCTCCAGACACCACACATGAACCAGCAGCTGCAAGCCAGTCCACTTGGCAACACATGAACTAGCAAGGGCAGTTAAATTCAGAAGAAACCACAAGGCTCACCAACCAGCCTGAGGCTGAAGAAGCAGCAAGAAGTCGCAGGAACCTCAGGAGAGGTTCTTTGGTGAGTTTCTCTCTATGG
Source organism: Mus musculus (assembly GCF_000001635.26). NCBI lineage: Eukaryota > Metazoa > Chordata > Mammalia > Rodentia > Muridae > Mus > Mus musculus. The sequence goes on from NC_000073.6 coordinate 63,222,826, forward strand.
CATCACCACAAGCCAAGCTTAGCAATGCAATGTAAGGTGGACCAAAACATGTGTTTTTAGTGAAGAATAGAGAGGCAGAGCAAAGCAAACCAATTCTCCAGCCCCCACTGTCTGTGAATGGGGTCATATTTATATTCCTTCTAAACATCGTGCATACTTTCATGTATTTGCTATAGCAAAACATCCTTTCACCTGCGTGCCCTAGCAAAACATCATTTGACATAACTGACTTTCCAAAGAAACCTAAAGTTTCCACTTCAAATATCCTGTAAGGCTAGCTAGTTAGTATTAGTAGGGGGTGGGATGGGGGGAGGGTGCATGCATGTATCCATGTGTTCACATCCTGTGTGCCTCCTATCCATGAACAGGCATATCTCCAAGTTCAGGTAACAGTTGAACAAGAATTCCAGGTGTCAACTGATGAAATATATCTTCCTGGTTGCGTTGAGGCAGAAAATCTGATATCTTGCTTCAAGTTTTTGGAAGTCTTCTAAAGCCAGTTTTGCCTCAAGGGCTTCCTTTGTTCCTGAACCTTTCTGCAGGCTAGGACCCTCCTGTGCAAGCTTCCATTCCACCTTCAGACATACATGCAGACATACACAGTAGTCTGGGTACTCTCCCATGCCTCTGTGGCTCTGTCTCTATTTTCTCAACATAGTAATTTTCTCCACTCTGTGTACATTTAATCCTGTCTCGGCAGGTCTGCAGTCACACAAACATCAATATGAACTCCTGTATTTGGGCCTATGTGGTCTGTTTGATTACAGTCATTATCTTTACTGCTCTTCACATTGCCTGGTGTGTGGTGAGTGAGTGACCCTTCCAGTGAGCTTCAAGGTCCTTTAAAAAGGGCCCTTTGGTCCATGCCTTTACTCTCTGCTAGAAGATGATTTTCTGGGCTCATCTGTTCATCTTGTACATTTCTGGCCCTAGACCAGGAATCAGCCATTTCAGCCATTTCTCTTAAACTCTCATTTCCCTTAGCTGGCTGTAAATGCTATTTTTAGATCTCTTTCATGAATAGTTTGAAGATTACCTATCTCCCTGTCTATCATCTCAACTATGTACATATCCGTCTTACCGTGGTGAAATATCTCACGAGATCAAATCCAGGGCCAAAGACTTTCTACTTAAACTTTTCAATCTTAAATTTGCAGTTCCTGCAACTCCTGGTTCTCAAAGGGTATGGGGTAATCAAATTGAAGTAATACATGCTGGGCATTGACTTTATGTCCCATTCTAAGCAGAGCACAATCAGAATAGCAATAGCAATGGCATTGCCAGAACCACAAATGACACATGGTTTAAATGTACTTTTAAATATTTGTTTTAACTTTTGAGATTGCAGTTGCAACATTTCCCCCTTCCCTTTTCCTCTCTCTTAAACCTCCTTGCTATCTTTTAAATTTATGGCCTCTGTTTTCATTATGCTTATATGTATAGACATATATACTCATGAATATAAACATGCAATCTGCTTAATCTGTATAACGTTACTGACATGGATATTTTCAGGGTTGACAATTTGCTACTGGATAAACAATAGGTGTGATCTTTCCAGAGGAAAACTATTTCTCCTGCTTTTGGCATTTCTTAGTTGTCTGTAGTTCTTTGGGTAGGGCTAAGGCCACCTAGGCTTTCCACAGCCACTTTAGCAAGTCTACTGTTGTTGTCCTTGTTCAGCTTATATGTAGGCAGTCATGTTAGAGAAACTTTATGGGTATAGATTCTGACGTTCCTAGGAGAGACAGTCTCACAGCAAACTCCCTGACCCTCTGGCTTTTCCAATGTTTCCGTTCCTTCCTCTGCAACAATCCCTGAGACATAGGTGTGGGATCTGTTTTGTAGATGTATCAATTGGGACTGGGCTCTATAACCCTGCATTCTAATTGGCTGTGGTTTTCTATAATTATCTCTGTCTTGTTGCAAAGAGAATAGTTTTCTGTAAAGGTCGTTGTCTGTTACAAAGAGAGTTTTCCTTAATAATGGGTGAGCACTACACTTATCTTAGGGTATAAAGGCAAATGTTTGAATATAGATAAGGACTATGCTAATTTAGTAAAGTACTGACTGTAGGTTCCTCTCCAAGGTCTATTCCTTCACTACCACTGGGTACTTTACTAGGTTTCCAGTACCAGGCATGATTTCCCTCTCGTTGAGTGGGTCTTAACTCCAATTAGCTGTTGGTTACCGCCAAGGTACATGTGCCAGTAGATGGCACCCTTAGAGCTATTGCGCCACAGTGGTCTCTGTTATGGAGCATAAGTGTTGTATCTGGGTAGGGATGGTGGTTTCTTCTCCCTTTTGGAAGTGTGCATGATGCCTTCTGGTACCACAAATGCTAGTTCTCAGGAAGAAGGCTTTCAAATCAGTTCCAGCCAAGGATTCTGTGTCTGAAATACATGTCTTCAGCAATTGGGAATTACCTTCTACCTCCGACTGGGGGCAGCCAAGGGCAATAGCTTGTAATGTCATGGACAACCCTGACTAACAACTCAAAAGAGATTTATAGCCTGGTTTTTGGAAGAGCACTGTCACTTTATTTAATATATATATATATATATATATATATATATATATATATATATATATATATATATACAAGTTTATACGTGGACTTACATGTATTATAGGTATTTTAGGTAGGTACATAGTTGTGCCCTTCCCCCAGCCTTGAGCAGGCTACCAGACCTTAAGAACTTGCCACAATAGGACTTTAACGACCCAGATGGAGTCCTCCTACAGTAGAAGACTGCCTGCTGAGCTCGCTTTGCAGCTCAATTCAGCTGAAACAAAGGATGGGTCTGTGGGCTCTCCCTATAGAAATGCAGTGGGAGGGGGCAGTTGGGGAGCAGGGCGGGAGCGGGGAGAGGGTATAGGGGGCTTTCGGGATAGCATTTGAAATGTAAATGAAGAAAATATCTAATAATAATAATAATAAAAAGAAATGCAGTACTCACTATCAAACTTTTCTTGATCAGAGACTTTTGTTTTGGCTTCACCCTTCTCTCACAACCCATCCTTTTTCATATCCAGCCTCACTTTCAGGTAACCCAGTTCATCCATGGTTGCTGAACAGCTACACATAGTTGGTAGAATTATCCCTTATGACTTTTGCAGATATCCTTGCTGTAGTTTTGCCATCTTCACCCCTTATTCTGTACTTATCACCCCATCCCTAGTTAAAGACTCCTTTTTTTCCATTTTTCTCTTTAGATCAGTTGTGTTCTGCTATCCCCCTTTCTATTGGTCCCTTACCCTATACTCCAGCAGTGGTCACTTGTAGTTGTCTGCTTTCTGCAGTTACTCCAGGTTATGTACTCATCTGGAGATTTGGAGGATATAGCTTCTGATAAGGAGGAGATGCAATGTCTCTCTCTTTCTGGGTTTGGGTTGCCTCATTCAATATGATTTTTTCTTGTTCCATCCATTTACCTGAAAGGTTAATGGTTTCATTTTTTTCACTACAGCTTTATAGTATTCCTTAGTGTATACATACCACATAAATTTGCCTTTTAATATGACTTTCCATTTCCTCTTTCTCTCTCTTGTTTTAAAACCTTCATTAATGAACAATGTGGAGAGGGAGAAACTTTGGAGCACTTGGCCCTAAATGGGAAGTCTTTATCACACCCCTCCCCTTAAGGACCTGAGACTGAAGTGGAAAAGAAGGGATAACAATTGTAAGAAGCAGAGGGGAAGGAATGATACTAGAGTACTACTCTTCTAGTGCCTTCCAAACACAGCAGGACTGATGCACTAATGAAGCATGAAGACTTTGATAAGGAACTCAAAACTATCGCACATTCAAACCAGACAAATTCCAAGAAAGGAGACGGGAAGTGGGAACAAATTTCCACCTTTAACCAAGAATCTATTTGCAAATGACGTCTGGTGGGAAAGCAAAAATCCATTTTCTCCAATGGAGTGTCACTGGGTTTATCAATCACACTCCAAGGCAGGCCCCGTGTCCAGGAGTAGTTGGCTAACACGAAACAGACTCCATGCTTGTTTGGTTGGTTTAATTTGTTTTTCCTTTTTGTTAGTTTGTTGTTTGGTTGTGTGTGTGTGGTGTATGTCTTTTGTTTTGGTTTTGATTTTTTTTTCTTTGCTTACTAGTCTTTGTTTTATTTTCATTTTTGCTTCTTTGGCTTTTAAAGTTGGGGGTTGTTTGTTCATTTGTTTTAAATATTCTTATCATTCATTAATCTTCCTTTACATTCTAGCCACTACCCCCTCCCAGTCCACTCCCTGATGGCTCCCCATCCCATACCTGCCTCCCCATCTCCAAGAGGATGTACCCATCCCTCTAACCCCCACCACACCACACCTTCCCACTCCCTGGGGCCTCAAGTCTCTCAAGGGTTAGGTACTTCTTCTCACATTTGAGGCCAGACCAGGAAGTCCTCTGCTGGGTATGTTTTGGGGCCTCATATCAGGTGTATGCTGCCTTGTTGGTGGCTCAGTATCTGAGAGATCTTAAGGGTCCAGGCTAGTTGAGACTGCTGGTTTTCTGTGGGGTCACCCTCTTCCTCAGCTTCTTCCAGATTTTCCCTAGTTCAACCACAGGGGTCCCTGGCTTCTTTCCATTGGTTGGGTGTAAGTATCTGCACCTGACTCTTTCAGATGCTTATTGGCCCTATCAGAGGCCAGCCAAACCAGGCTCCTGCACGTAAGCACACCATAGCATCAGTAACAGTATCAGGCCCTGGAGCCTCCCCATGAGCTGAATCCCAAATTGGGCCTGCCACAGGACCTCCTTTCCCTAGGCTTTTCTTCAGTTTTGTCCCAGCAGTTCCCTTAGACAGGGACAATTCTGGGTCAGAGTTCCTGGCAGTGGGATGGCAACCCCATCCCTCCACTTGATGCCCTATCCTTCTACTGGAGGTGGACTCCATAAGCTTCCTCTCCTGACTGTAGGGCATTCATTTCATCTAAGGTCCTTTTCTTTGAGTCCTGAGACTAAGGGTCTCATACTAGAGGGTCCCCCACCTCTTATCTCCCAAGGTTGTCTGTTTCCATTCTTTCTGCTGACCCTCATGGCTTCAGTCCTGGCCCTCACCCCCAATACCTGATCATGTTCCTCTTTTCCCCTCCATGTCCCCTCTCCTACCCAGGTCCCTCCATCCCTCTGCCTCCTGTGATTGCTTTCTTCTCTTTCCCAAGTGGGATTGAGGCATCCTCACTTGAGCCCTCAGCTTGTTTGCCTTCTTGAGCTCTGTGGATTGTATCCTGGCTATTCTGTGCTTTGGATTTGTTTGTTTGGTTGGTTGGTTTTGTTTTTGTTGGGGGGGGGGGCTATTATCCAATTATTAGTGAGTATATACTATGCATGTCCTTTTGGGTCTGAGTTACCTCACTCAGAATGATAGTTTCCAGTTCCATCCATTTGCCTGCAAAACTCATGATGACCTTGTTCTTAATATCTGAGTAGTATTCCATTGTGTAAATGAACCATATTTCCTGTATCCATTCTTCTGTTGTGGGATATTTGGGTTGTTTGTTCATTTTTTTAAACAAAGAAAGAACATGAAGTTTAGTAGAGGTGTGGAGGAATTTAGTTGGGGAGAGAAAGGAATATGATCAAAACAATGTATAAAAAATAATTTAAAAAAAAGGAAAAAGGAGAAACGGGAGGAGTTGAGATGGCTCAGAAAGCAACACATGCTGCCTTGCTCCATGTGGCAACCTAAGTTCTGTCCCTGGGGCTCACAGGGTAAAAGGAGAAAACTGAATCCAGCAAGTTGTGTGATCCTCACATTCACATTCAGCCATGGCATGCATACACACACACACACACACACACACACACATAAGGGTGTAGGCAGACAGAGATTGAGAGACAGAGAGAGCAGGACAAGAAAGGAGGGAAGGAAAGGGAGGAAGGGAGGAAGGAAGGGAGGGAGAGAAGGAGAGAGCATTTAACTAGTCAATAGAACAGAGGTTTTCAACCTATGGGTCTAGACCCCAAGTGATCCCTTCACTCAGGTTGCCTAAGACCATCAGAAAACACAGATATTTACATTAAAGTTCATAACAATAGCAGGAGTATAGTTATGAATTAGCAATGAAAATAATTTTATTGTTAGTGGTTACCACAACATGAGGAATTCTATTAAAGTGTTACAGCATTGGGAAGTTTGAGAATCACTCCAATAGGTCTTTATTGCCAAACTCTAACATCAACATGATCTTAGAGGTGGAAGAACATATATTTGAGCTCAATTTAAATTTTGTTTGGGGAAGAAAGAGCCTATTGCACATTTTGCTGCAGCCTTTTTCAACTTCTCAGCAGAATTGATGGTCTGGTGAACCTTTAAGACACTCTTTCCCAATAAAACTAGTTCTTGGCTTTGCTTCTGTTGTAAAACAAACAAAGAAACCCTTAACTGTCCATTGTCAAAGCATCTAGCCATTGTATGCTGTGCTCTCAGCCTGCTGTCTGCCTCGTGAGCTTCTGCAGGGAGGAGAAATCTCCTTTGATATTAGCACCCATGTTTCTCTGGTAATATTATCTAAGGCTCATTCTCCATCCATCCATATGATAGTATTCCTGAGAAATATTCCCTAAATTTTCTGCATACTGCAGACTGATTGTTCCCTCTCTACTTGAAAGTCATTTCACCCAGACATAAAGTCTTGGGCTCATTTCCTTAAAAACCTAGTATATTGAAATATATTTTTCTTCTGGCACGAAGTACAGCTCTTGAAAGGTCTGATTGGAATATAATCCCCTTCCTTCTTTTCTGTTTTATATTCTTTGTTTTTGGTTTTTTTTTTTCAATCTGGATCCTCAAAGAGCATTTTTCTTTCAGTTTAAAGTTGGACATTTCAACCATATATCCTAAAACAGCTCTGGGTTGAATTTCCAAGGGTTGCAGAAGTCTTCTTTGTACGGTTTCAAGGCTTTAAAGCTTGTTAATGTGTATGTCTGTGATATTTCTTTTTTTCCTTTGTTTTAGGTTTCTCTTTTGATCTGTATGCTTTTCTTTTGGTCTGTCTTGTTTTTAGCTAGTAGATGAAGCAGTTTTCCACATTATCAACTTTCTCTCAACTTCTTGATACAACTTCTTTTTAAAAATCTTTCTCTTCTGCATTTTTTCATAGGAGGGTAGTATTGTGATTATTTGAATTGGTCCTTTGGCTATTTATAAAATGATGTTCTTTTTAGATGTCTCATCCCTGAATCCTGGCACCTAATTTATGTTATCTCATATTTTCTATTTCCTTAATAGACAGTTTTAAAGTGTTAGGATATAGGTTTCACCAGTTGATATATTTTAATTCTCTCTTTAAAATTAAAATCTGTAGTTTTGTTTACCTTTCTCTTATCCTTTTTTTTTTCTGTATTTTCCCTACAAGAAAATCTTTCTTGTATGGCCTCAATACTTTCCAATCACTGACTCTATCTGAAATTAGTTCTTTCAAACCTTTGTTGTGGAAGTGTGGCTTTGAGTTCTGGAGAGCAAGGGTTGGGGTTCATAGACTAACTGATGACAAAACTATGCTTCTCACTGCAGCTTTTGATTAGCATGGGGGCTTCTTGGAAGGAGTGAGTGAAGCTTACAGGTCTTGGTGTGAAGGAGCCATGCTCTATCTATCCCAATACCTCTTCAGCCTTTTCAATGCCTGTCTATGTGTATATTTAACTCTGCATGACACCAATATTACAAAGATCAAAATTCAACAGAGACCTCCAGGCAAGTACAGACTACTGAATTCTATATTGTTCTAACTCATTCTTGCTGACTATGCAGTTTACTCTCATGACTGCCTATCATAGCCATCAAATGCAGAGGCAGCACCCTGGCAAAAGCTGCCAACCAGATCCAGGGAAGACTGCACACACTCTTTCACACATATTCTCTCTCTCACACACACAGGCACACACATACACACTCACACACACATAAGCACACACACAGGCACACACATACACACAAATAAGCACACACACAGGCACACACATACATAAGTGCACAATACACATATACACAGGTACACACACACACACACACACACACTCAGCAAATGCTCTTCTTTTGATCAGAATGCCAACAGCTGTTGTTTTTTGAGACAAGACAGAAATTTTGACATTTGGATTTCCGAATGATTCAGACTCTCTTCCTGCCCTGTCTTAATCCACACTTTATTGTTACTATAACTAACTTAGAGACAATTACAGAATGGGGCATTCATAAAGAAAAATGGGTTATTGTGGTTCACTGTTCTGGAGGTCCAAGGTTACTTTTCTATAACTAAGTATAGCTGGCTTGCTGGCAGAGTTCTGAGGTCAGGGAATGTATGCATACTTACACACACATATGCATGCCCTAGGCTCTCCCTCCTCTTAATGACTAAGCCACTGGCATTCAGTTATGGGCTCTATCCCACCTCACAGAAAACCTCACTTCTAGCACTACTACCAGATGAATTTCTCACTGTATTTCTTTTTGTCCTCTCCCTCCCCACTCCCCTCTTCCTTTCCTTCTCCCACTCCCTCTCCCCCTCTCTGTCTCTGTATGTTCCTGTCTCTGTTTCTGTCTCTGTCTGTCTGTCTCTGTTTCTCTTTGTGTCTCTTTCTCTGTCTCTGTGTGTGTGCGTGTGTGTGCATGTGTGTATGTGTGTGTGTGTGTTATTCACACATGTGTTGGGTCAGGTACTGCCCAAGTATATGGCCAGAGTAAGATGTGAGATGTTGTGCTGTATCCCTTTCTTCCTTACTCCATTTAGACAGGGTGAACAGCTAGCAAGCCTGAGTGATACTCCTGTCTCTGTCCCCACAAAGCACTGGAGTCACAGCCAGTCACAGCCATGCTCACGTTTCTACAATGGTGCTGGAGACTCCAACTCAGGTCTTTATGCTTAAGCAGCAATCACTCTTACCTACTGAGCCGTTTTTCCAGCCTCCTACCCTCTTGATACTGCACATAGGGCATTGAACACCAAGAGTTCTGGAGGACCCAAGTCTTTTTCAAACCATATCACTGCCATAGAGCAGCATCCACTCTATCTGCCTAGACTGATGTCCTTGTTCCCCTCAATTTGAGTGATGTTTACAACCGTTTCCCTTCAGGCTTTATCCTGGAAGGGCGATTGATCATTGTTCCAAGACTTGAGAAGACCTGCTCCCTCAGTTCTGCTCCACCACAACCTGAGATCCTTCTGCCCTCAACTCATTTTGAAGTTTTTCAAATTGTGGTTTATTACAATAGTTTTTAGTATAAATTTTAGTTAGCATACAGAAGAATGGGTTTCATGACAACATTTGTATACATGTATGTCATTGTGCCTTGACCACCTTTACAACCCCATATTTCACTTTCGTGGCTTGATGAAATTTCCATAATGTAACCACCATCACTTGCAATGCAACTTGTGAGGCCACGTACAAAATGGAAACACAGGATTCTTGTTCGGAAAAGAGAAACAATAAAATAAAAGCTTTTTCTTCCCTTCTCCGGTCTCTCTCCCAACATGCCTTGGTGGATATATTTTCTGCTGTGCCGTGTTACACTTTTTTCAGAGGAAGATTTGTGTAGACCCCCACAGGCTCTAAATCCCGATCCATCCTCCTAATCCACGTGCATGTATACATCCCATCCCAGGCTGCCTAATGTCAGGTCCTTCTTTCTGGGAGGTTGTGACTGTTGGGCAGATGCAGTGGGGGCAGGGGATGGATCTGAGATTTCATCCTGGCAAAACAACAAACTCAGGACTACACCAGAACTGAACTACCAAGTCACTAGACAAATTCACAGATAAAATATTGAGAATAAATTTCAGCCTGCAGAAGTTCCACAGTAGTTAAGTACTTGCCAGAACACACAGTTTCTACCATTGAAAGATACATACACACACACACACAGAGAGAGAGAGAGAGAGAGAGAGAGAGAGAGAGAGAGAGAGAGAGACAGAGACAGAGACAGAGAGACAGAGAGAGACAGAGAGAGGAGGTGGAGAAGGAGGAAGAGGAGGAGGAGGAGGAGGAAGAGGAGGAGGAGGAGGAGGAGGAGGAGGAGAAGGAGAAGGAGAAGGAGAAGGAGAAGGAGAAGGAGAAGGAGAAGGAGAAGGAGAAGGAGAAGGAGAAGGAGAAGGAGAAGGAGAAGGAGAAATCTAGACAGCAACTGCAAAACATTAGTTATCCAAATGAAGGATCTTCCTCTGAGTAATAGTCACCTACAGTTGTAGGATAATTTTCCTGGGGAAATGTGAACATATAGTTTCATACTCCATATAGGGAACATATGGTAGATTAAAGTAATAATTCCACATCAAAGTCCAACTGAAGGTTACATGCAGAAGGTTAAATGAGTGGTTACTTTCAGTGAAAGACTCTAACACAGCTGAATCACGGGAAAGCCCACCCTATCCTGACTCAGAAAACATGTATTCCTGGAGCTCTCTGCACTATTGCAAGCAGTGCAGGCATAAGATGTCAGAGAGTCTCCTCCAGACAGCTCAATAGGCCAGAGAGACTCTTCTCTCAGCAGTTGTTTCCCCTGTGAATCTTGTAAGTTTCCGTGTTCCAGAACTTGAGAAGTTTGTCCAACTCTTGAGCTTCATGAGTGTCACTCGTCCCTCTAGGGATGGGTGTTTCATTTCAATTCATCTACCCACAATGTTGTGCCTGAATTAGCTCATTTTTGTTCCTCTCAGGTCCAACAAGTCCAAATGAGAACATCACACAAGACTTAACACTGAGGCGCACCTCCATTCTGCACCTTATACCTTTACTGGCATTCTTGAGATATTGTACATTCACTGCTCCTGCGTGCAGCCATGAGGCAATGGAAAAGCTCAACTGTGTCTGCTGCTGACAGTTTCCAGTTCATATTGCCCACAGCATCAACTCCCACAATATGGAAGACCTTGCAAAATGTCAGAGCCACCAAAGTCACAAAGCCACAGCATAGCTCCAGCCCCTTAAGAAGCACGACACTGAGACCATGTGGAGCACTGCCCCAGTATAGTGAGGGACCTGAGGAGGGGTGGGAGCCCCCAGAAGACTTTGAAATTACAAACAGCAGGAAGAAAAAAAATACAGCCTGTCCAAGGAAAGATACCCAGGTTGAACCGATTATGGACGGGGGTAGAGTTAGGAACTGGGAGGGCCCTAGGATCCTATAAAATATCCACCCTCAAGTTTACTCAGTGGACTTCCAGGTCTGGGGTTTCCTCCAATACAAATGGGATGTATCTTGCCTTAAAAAGCTTGTTGCTTGTATTTTCTCTGAATCTCTGCTCTTGCCTCATTCACACCTGCCACTTTGACTTTCTCTGCTTCTAAGGCTTCTACCATCTCTATGGCTTATGCTTTCTCTATATCAGTCTTCAGCCTTTCTTGGTCATATAATTTTTGTCTAGTCCATGGAACAATCTCTACAGCACCATGGATGATCTTCCAAAGTCCTCCCACAATAGCTACAGGGCTTGTGTGGGATTTAAAGATTCCCAATCAAGGCCAGTATAACTGACTGAAAATTGCAGTGGAAAACAGAGAAGTGACTGTGACTTTCCAGGACCCACGTAGTCTCATGAAGTGAGTCTCCCTCCCTCCCCTGAATCCATAACTAGCACAGCCAAACCCTCCCAGTAAGCCACTCTTTACTTTCTCTAGGAATATTAAGGCTATAAGTGACTAAAAGCCATAGGGAATGCAGTAGCCCTATCTCATACAGCCAAACAGATTTCTATCTTTTAATGGAGGATGGCCAGCTCTGTGGTTTATATGACCACTCATGAGCTGGCACTAGAGAACCAGTCACTCCTCCAAGGTCGGATGGCTTCCATCCTAGTGCAAATGTCTGCACAACCTCTTTGCCTCTATGATGCTTGAATGACTTTCCTTATGGAAGTGTGGGCAAGATTCATAAAAACTTCACTGTTAGGTGGACTCCCTCCAGACACAGGGATCAGATTCCCTGGTCATACCTTCTGAAAGTCCCAAGTTTCTTGGCCTTGTACAGATTGGCTTTGATTCTAACACTTCTTTCTCTTTTTCACTGAGATACATATTCTTTCCCCTTAACAATCCCATTGTTCCACACTGGTTGCCTTTCTTTTTATGTCCATCAAAGTCCAGGTATTTGTGCTGCTTAGTTTTTTTTGTTTTTTTGTTTTTTGTTTGTTTGTTTGTTTTTGTTTTTGTTTTTGTTTTTTTTGTCAATTTGACATAACTTTTAGCTACTTGAGAAGAAGAAACCTCAATTGAGAAAATACATCTTTCAAGTTGCCCTGTATACAATTCCATGAGGGCATTTTATTGCTTACTGGTTGATGTGGGAGGACTCAGCCCACTGGGGACAAGGTGGCTCTGGGCAAGTGCTTATGGGCTATATAAGAATGCAAGCTAAGCAGTCTCTTGTGAGGCTATGCCAGTGCCTGGCAAACACAGAAGTGGATGCTCACAGTCATCTATTGGATGGAACACAGGGCCCTCAATGGAAGAGCTAGAGAAAGTACCCAAGCTGCTGAAGGGGTCTGAAACCCTATAGGAGGAACAACAATATGAACTAACCAGTACCCCCAGAGCTCATGTCTCTAGCTGCATAGGTAGAAGATGGCCTAGTCAGCCATCATTGGGAGGAGAGGCCCTTGGTCTTGCAAAGATTATATGCCCCAGTCCAGGAGAATGCCAGGGCCAGGAAGTGGGAGTGGGTGGGTTGGGGAGCAGGGCAGGGAGAAGGGTATAGGGGACTTTTGGGATAGCATTTGAAATGTAAATGAGGAAAATATCTAATAAAAATATTGTTGGGGGGGGGGGGGGAGAATGCAAGCTAAGCAAGCCACAGAGAGCAAAGTCAGTAAGCAGCATTCTTCTGTAGTCCCTGCATTTATTCCTGTCTCTAGGTTCCTGCTGTGTGTTACTGCCTTGACTTCCTGCAGTGATAAAATGCTACATGATAATGTAAGATGAAATAAGCCCTTTACTCCCCAAGATGCCTTTGATCGTGGTGTTTATTTCAATAGCAAAAAAGCTTTTGTTGACTTTCTCCTACTATGGTAACACAGACACTAATGCCAACACTTTCTTAGTTATTTTAGAAGTTTGTTTCTTCTGTTGTTTTCTGAGTTTAGTATTCTCTAGATTAGAAGAAATTTGATCCAATTTACATGTGGCTTATGTCTAGGAAGATATATATATATATATATATATATGTATTTCATTTAAATATATATATATATATATATATATTTAAATGAAAACCAGTCATCAGCATGAGTATTAATACCACTGTATTTCTAATTGGGCAAAAATGTAACATGAATTTATATGTTAACAGAACATAAATGGATACCCCAAAGATAGTAGTTTCTGCCCTTTCTATGTCCCTTGGAGAAACATTCCCCTTCAGCCTGCTCCTATACCAAGCTCTCATGTGCTTTCTCGTTAGTTATCACTAGTTCAAGCTATTATTGAGATGCTCTGGTACCCTATTCAGCTCTGCATAAAATGAAGGGTCAATTTCATTTGCATCATCTGAAATAAAAGGATCTTAGCCATTATACCACTTCCAGAAAAAGAAACCATTCTTTCTGTAAGATTGCAAGGGCTTCTCAACTTTGACCTGCCAATTTTTCAAATACGATTGGAGGGGAATTGGTGTACTTTCTGGAATAGAGTCATCAGAAATAACTGGGATAAGAATGGAATTGTCAAAAAAAAAAAAAAAAAAAAAGAATGGAATTGTCAAGAGCCAAGGCCATAGGCATGGGTAAGCGCAAATTAGTTTCACATTGGGAACCAATCGCAGGGATATTATCTTAGGACACACTGACCTTACCCTCCATTGGCTAGGAGCTGCTTTCCCAAATGCTAAAAGGAGAGATTGGTGAAGGATTAGGCAATCCTCTATCCGTCTTATTTTGCTCTACAGATGGGGAAGGAAGCCTCCAAGATTCTCTTGAGATCCCCATTGGTTTGCCTTCTGGATGACTGGAACAAGCTAAACTCTAAAGTGCTTAAGAACACTTTAATTTGTCCTCAATTCAAGCATAGCCAGAGAAATCAGAAGGAAACCAGAAAGCAAATCTTTGGTTTTGAGGGATGGTGTTAATTAAAGATACTTGGGCTGTAAGAGTAACTGTAACAGACCAGGTACCAGACTCCTGAAGCCAGGGGCCTCACAGATGAAGCAAGTCAAAAGAAATTAGGGAATGGTGAGCCAAGTCACAGGTAAATGTGGAAATTACACTACTCAGTCCAGCTGTCCCTGGTATAAACTACTCCATACTAACTGTTCTCTATCAGGAAAAACAAAGGGGAGGATATCAGGATGTGTTAAGAGCCAAGCCATCCAACTGAACTTTCCCCAGAGCAGACTAGACCACACTAGGTGTTCCTTGTCATAGGCTGCAGCTGCCCCTCCAAGTGGGCTAGAGAATATGGGTAAGAGAAGGTAAACCCTACTGAAGACTTCTCTATGTTTACTCCTCCATCTCAAACTAGTTCTAAAATTCTCCTGAGGTTCCTATTCAGTTGCCTTTTAAAACACTGAAAACATTCATCCCTCAGACACCTGATCAATCACTTTCCATGGAGAAAATAAACCTCTTACACAACTTGATCTCTTGCATAATGTATGTGTGTAGGTATTTATCAAGGCTTTTTTTGTTTGTTTGTTTGCTTGCTTGCTTCCATATTACCTGCCTCCATCTGTAGGGACCGCCTAACTGACTGGCTATAAAGCTTTCAAACAGCTGGTGATCCTGTTTGATCATGGCTGTTCACTGTCACCCCTGTCATTATAAAGTTAAAAGAAATCACAGGTGGCCTCTTAAACAACATGTCTATCTCTCAGGATGTTGTAAAAGAAAAGAAACGGCTTTCGATCTTTTGTAAGTCCTTGTCAGATCTAGTGTGGGATCTTGGAAGATGAGCATGTTGAGAGCAGTACCGAGATGGGAGGCCTGGTTTGTAAAGCTTTGAGGGAAGGAAAGACTCTACTGAGGCCATGTATAGGGTATTTTGTGTTAAGAATCTGTGGTGTCTTGTCAGCTGATACTGAAGAGTTAGCTGTGGTTAACAAGAGACCAACTCCACTGAAATAAAACCTTTTGCTTTACTGGAACAACTGTTACTGGTTAAATGGAGCTGGGACATTAGTGATTAAAAGGAAACCAACATCACTGAGGTGAAATATTCTGGAAAGTGTTTTCTCGGAGTCAGCACATAGAACCTGTGGTCCAGATGGTGGCCAAGCTGTACCTCATGCTGGCAGCCAAACTCAGTAATGTGTAAAAATCTCCTATACGCTCCTGATTTTGAAGACATGAAATTTTCATGGAGAACTGCCAAGGTTTTTGCACTATGAAAGGCCAGCAGAGGTCGTTGGTGGATATGTAGCCTTTGTTGAAGTAGAAGTCCCAGGATTCTTCAATTATAGACAGAAGCTGAAGCTTGGCATCCTGAACCCAGGAGAGGTTATTGGTGAAGGTTCAGCCCAGTTCCAGTGCATTCCAATACCATGGTATGACTGCCAAGGACAGCAGAAGCTGTGGAGTGGAGCCAGCCTGTGAGACATGCTGTTGTGTCTGCAAGTGGCAGAGATGGAGAAATGAAACCCTTTGCAGCCCATAGGAACAGGAGTTGGTCTCAGGACTCTGACTCTGAACTTTAAAGTGTTGAAGTCTGGTTTTGTTTCTATTTGATTGGGATGGTGGCCTTGCCCATCCTTCTGGAACTATGGGAGTGCTTAACATGATTTGATTTTGCAAGAACTCACAGCTATGAGTTTTTGGAATTTTAGAGAGACTATATTTTAGAGAAACTTTGAGAAGACTTTGAGTGTTTTAAAGACATTGACCTTTTAACATGTTTGGAATTTTAAATACCGTGGGGCATTTAAAAGTTGGAATGTTTCATGTTGTGATTTTTAATATTAACATGACATCTAGGGACAAATGAGAATGGAAAAGTGATAGATGAGTAATTGATGTGTTTGTGTGTCATGTTGACAAGGGATCAATTATGCTGACTAGTTTTATGTCACCTTGACACAAGCTAGAATTATTTGTAAAGAGAGAACTTCAATTGAGAAAATGCTCCCACCAGATTGCCCTGCATGGCGCCCTGTGGATTGTTCTCTTGATTGGTTTTTAGGACTCTTTTTGAAATAAACACTTTTAGCACCCCTGAGACTGGAAGAAAGTTGTCATCAGTGAATCAAAACCAGGCTTGTTCCTTAAAGGCCTCAGGACTAGGTCAAATTTGGGTTCTTATTTTATTCTCTAATACTACAAGATGAAGCAAACAAGCAAGATATTGCAGAAGGATACATGGCTGTCAGCAGGTTGTTAGGGGCAACTTCCTTCCCATTGTTTAATCTAGTTCACTTTTTTTTCCAGGTAAAGTCATGCTTGGCAAATAGGCAGTACAAGCAGTGCTTTAAGTAAATCACTGACTAAATCAATAAATCCCTATCTAATAACTGGTCTTTTCTATCTTACTCTACTTCAGTCAATTATTGATATGGCAGGACCCTGACAGGGTAAACTATGTGTTGTGCTCTGAGTGGGTTGGTGGTGCTGGGTGCTCTAAGAAAGTAGGCTGTAAAATCTATAAGGAGAAAGTCAGTAAGGAGAAGTTCTTGGCTTCTGCTTCATTTCTTGCCTTTATGTTCCTGCCCTGACTTCATTTCCTGACTTTATGTTCCTGGATTATGGGCTACAAGCTATATGATGAAATAAGCCCTTTCCTCCTCAAGTTGCCTTTGACCACAGGAATAGAAACCAAACTAAGACAGGTAAGGAGAGAGGGCTTCAATATGTGGCTATAAGAAAGCCCTCATCTATGCTAAGTGAAAACTTTCTTGTTGGCTGCATTAAGGTCACCATGCTTCTTCAGGAACCCCTCACTCATAATCTATAAGCAAGCCCCAACACCTCATTGATCCTCAGGATGAACTCTGCTAAAATTGAAATCTGGCTTGTTGGTTGAGACCACGGTAGTCAGTCCTCCAGTAGATAAAAGGTTCTTATAACAGATGGCAAAACCAGTAGGTCAAAGAAAGTGTTAACAGAATGTAAAGATGGAACTATTTGGACTGAGAAGGATTCGTGCATGAGAATTAGGATGACTGTACATTTTCAGAATGGAAAGATGAACCAGCTAGCTTATCCACACTATTAAAATGTGAACAAGTATCTTAAAGTCATATAAAAGATGAGACTTGGTGATAGTGTATATGATACTTAGACTTGTATGGTCAAAGATCAATATTCTTGGGCTAGAGAGATGGCTCAGTGGTTAAGAGCATTAACTGCTCTTCCAAAGGACCTGTGTCTTAGTTAGGGTTTCTTTTTTTCTTTCTTTTTTTTTTTACAGCATTTTAAAATTTATTTACAAACTCATCACCTACAATCTTAGGCTTGCTTTCAGAACAATTTATTTCCAGTAGGATATCTATCTGTCTGTCTGCCTGCCTGTCTGTCTGTCTGTCTATGTATCTATGATTGATAGATGTAGATTTTATATATATGCACATGTATATATAAGTCATGGTACAGTTATATAATTCAAAACAATTATATAAATCACAATACAAGTATAATTTTTAATCTCTAAATACAATGAGTTATTTCTTTTATTTTATTACGTATTTTCCTCAATTACATTTCCAATGGTATCCCAAAAGTCCCCCCCACCCTCCCCCCCCCACACCCCTACCCACCCATTCCCATTTTTTGGCCCTGGCATTCCCCTGTACAGGGGCATATAAAGTTTGCCTGACCAATGGGTCTCTCTTTCCATTGATGGCCGACTAGGCCATCTTTTGATACATATGCAGCTAGAGTCAAGAGCTCTGGGGTACTGGTTAGTTCATAATGTTGTTCGACCGATAGGGTTGCAGATCTCTTTAGCTCCTTGGATACTTTCTCTAGCTCCTCCATTGGGGGCCCTGTGATCCATCCAATAGTTGACTGTGAGCATCCACTTCTGTGTTTGCTAGGCCCCGGCCTAGTCTCACAAGGGACAGCTATATCACGGTCCTTGCAACAAAGGCTGACTAGTGTATGCCATGGTGTCATCGCTTGGAGGCTAATTATGGGATAGATCCCTGGATATGGCAGTCTCTAGATGGTCCATCCTTTTGTCTCAGCTCCAAACTTTGTCTCTGTAACTCCTTCCATGGGTGATTGTTTCCAATTCTAAGAAGGAGCAAAGTGTCCACACTTTGGTCTTCGTTCTTCTTCAGTTTCATGTGTTTTGCATCTTGTACCTTATATCTCGCTATACTAAGTTTCTGGGCTAATATCCACTTATCAGTGAGTACATTTCATTTGAGTTCTTTTGTGATTGGGTTACCTCACTCAGGATGATGCCCTCCAGGTCCAACCATTTGCCTAGGAATTTCGTAAATTCATTCTTTTTAATAGCTGAGTAGTACTCCATTGTGAAAATGTACCACATTTTTTGTATCCATTCCTCTGTTGAGGGGCATCTGGGTTATTTCCAGCTTCTGGCTATTATAAATAAGGCTGCTATAAACATAGTGGAGCATGTGTCCTTCTTATCGGTTGGGACATCTTCTGGATATATGCCCAGGAGAGGTATTGCGGGATCCTCTGGTAGTACTATGTCCAATTTTCTAAGGAACCGCCAGACGGAGTTCCAGAGTGGTTGTACAAGCCTGCAATCCCACCAACAATGGAGGAGTGTTCCTCTTTCTCCACATCCTCGCCAGCATCTGCTGTCACCTGAATTTTTGATCTTAGCCATTCTGACTGGTGTGAGATGGAATCTCAGGGTTGTTTTGATTTGCATTTCTCTGATGATTAAGGATGTTGAACATTTTTTCAGGTGTTTCTCAGCCTTTCGGTATTCCTCGGGTGAGAATTCTTTGTTCAGCTCTGAGCCCCATCTTTTAAGGGGGTTATTTGATTTTCTGGAGTCCACCCTCTTGAGTTCTTTATATATATTGGATATTAGTCCCCTATCTGATTTAAGATAGGTAAAGATGCTTTCCCAATCTGTTGGTGGTCTTTTTGTCTTATTGACGGTGTCTTTTGCCTTGCAGAAGCTTTGCAGTCTCATGAGGTCCCATTTGTCAATCCTTGATCTTACAGCATAAGCCATTGCTGTTCTATTCAGGAATTTTTTCCCTGTGCCCATATCTTCGAGACTTTTCCCCACTTTCTCCTCTATAAGTTTCAGTGTCTCTGGTTTTATGTGAAGTTCCTTGATCCACTTAGATTTGATCTTAGTACAAGGAGAGAGGAATGGGTCGATTTGCATTCTTCTACATGATAACATCCAGTTGTGCCAGCACCATTTGTTGAAAATGCTGTCTTTTTTCCACTGGATGGTTTTAGGTCCCTTGTCGAAGATCAAGTGACCATAGCTGTGTGGGTTCATTTCTGGGTCTTCAATTCTATTCCATTGGTCTACTTGTCTGTCACTATACCAGTACCATGCAGTTTTTATAACAATTGCTCTGTAGTAAAGCTTTAGGTCAGGCATGGTGATTCCACCAGAGGTTCTTTTATCCTTGAGAAGAGCTTTTGCTATCCTAGGTTTTTTGTTATTCTGGATGAATTTGCAGATTGCTCTTTCTAATTCATTGAAGAATTGAGTTGGAATTTTGATGGGGATTGCATTGAATCTGTATATTGCTTTTGGCAAGATAGCCATTTTTACAATGTTGATCCTGCCAATCCATGAGCATGGGAGATCTTTCCATCTTCTGAGATCTTCTTTAATTTCTTTCTTCAGGGACTTGAAGTTTTTATCATACAGATCTTTCACTTCCTTAGTTAGAGTCACGCCAAGATATTTTATATTATTTGTGACTATTGAGAAGGGTGTTGTTTCCCTAATTTCTTTCTCAGCCTGTTTATTCTTTGTGTAGAGAAAGGCCATTGACTTGTTTGAGTTAATTTTATATCCAGCTACTTCACCGAAACTGTTTATCAGGTTTAGGAGTTCTCTGGTGGAATTTTTAGGGTCACTTATATATATTATCATATCATCTGCAAAAAGTGATATTTTGACTTCCTCTTTTCCAATTTGTATCCCCTTGATCTCCTTTTGTTGTCGAATTGCTCTGGCTAGGACTTCAAGTACTATGTTGAAGAGGTAGGGAGAAAGTGGGCAGCCTTGTCTAGTCCCTGATTTTAGTGGGATTGCTTCAAGCTTCTCACCATTTACTTTGATGTTGGCTACTGGTTTGCTGTAGATTGCTTTTATCATGTTTAGGTATGGGCCTTGAATTCCTGATCTTTCCAAGACTTTTATCATGAATGGGTGTTGGATCTTGTCGAATGCTTTTCCCGCATCTAACGAGATGATCATGTGGTTTTTGTCTTTGAGTTTGTTTATATACTGGATTACATTGATGAATTTTCGTATATTAAACCATCCCTGCATCCCTGGAATAAAACCTACTTGGTCAGGATGGATGATTGCTTTAATGTGTTCTTGGATTCGGTTAGCTAGAATTTTATTGAGGATTTTTGCATCGATATTCATAAGGGAAATTCGTCTGAAGTTCTCTATCTTTGTTGGATCTTTCTGTGGTTTAGGTATCAGAGTAATTGTGGCTTCATAGAATGAGTTGGGTAGACTTCACTCTACTTCTATTTTGTGGAATAGTTTGTGCAGAACTGGGATTAGATCTTATTTGAAGGTCTGGTAGAACTCTGCACTAAACCCATCTGGTCCTGGGCTTTATTTTGCTGGGAGACAATTAATGATTGCTTCTATTTCTTTAGGGGATATGGGACTGTTTAGATCATTAACTTGATCCTGATTTAATTTTGGTACCTGGTGTCTGTCTAGAAATTTGTCCATTTCGTCCAGGTTTTCCAGTTTTGTTGAGTGTAGCCTTTTGTAGAAGGATCTGATGGTGTTTTGGATTTCTTCAGGATCTGTTGTTATGTCTCCCTTTTCATTTCTGATTTGGTTAATTAGGATGTTGTCCCTGTGCCCTTTAGTGCGTCTAGCTAAGGGTTTATCTATCTTGTTGATTTTCTCAAAGAACCAACTCCTCGTTTGGTTAATTCTTTGAATAGTTCTTCTTGTTTCCACTTGGTTGATTTCACCCCTGAGTTTGATTATTTCCTGCCGTCTACTCCTCTTGGGTGAATTTGTTTCCTTTTTTTCTAGAGCTTTTAGATGTGTTGTCAAGCTGCTAGTATGTGCTCTCTCCCGTTTCTTCTTGGAGGCACTCAGAGCTATGAGTTTCTCTCTTAGAAATGTTTTCATTGTGTCCCATAGGTTTGGGTATGTTGTGGCTTCATTTTCATTAAACTCTAAAAAGTCTTTAATTTCTTTCTTTATTCCTTCCTTGACCAAGGTATCATTGAGAAGAGTGTTGTGCATTTTCCACGTGAATGTTGGCTTTCCATTATTTATGTTGTTATTGAAGATCAGCCTTAGGCCATGGTGATCTGATAGGATACATGGGAGAATTTCAATATTTTTGTATCTGTTGAGGCCTGTTTTGTGACCAATTATATGGTCAGCTTTGGAGAAGGTCCCGTGAGGTGCTGAGAAGAACTTATATCCTTTTGTTTTAGGATAAAATGTTCTGTAGATATCTGTCAGATCCATTTGTTTCATAACTTCTGTTAGTTTCACTGTGTCCCTGTTTAGTTTCTGTTTCCACGATCTGTCCATTGATGAAAGTGGTGTGTTGAAGTCTCCCACTATTATTGTGTGAGGTGCAATGTGTGCTTTGAGCTTTACTAAAGTGTCTTTAATGAATGTGGCTGCCCTTGCATTTGGAGCGTAGATATTCAGAATTGAGAGTTCCTCTTGGAGGATTTTACCTTTGATGAGTATGAAGTGTCCCTCCTTGTCTTTTTTGATAACTTTGGGTTGGAAGTCGATTTTATCCAATATTAGAATGGCTACTCCAGCTTGTTTCTTCAGACCATTTGCTTGGAAAATTGTTTTCCAGCCTTTCACTAGAGGTAGTGTCTGTCTTTTTCCCTGAGATGGGTTTCCTGTAAGCAGCAGAATGTTGGGTCCTGTTTGTGTAGCCAGTCTGTTATTCTATGTCTTTTTATTGGGGAATTGAGTCCATTGATATTAAGAGATATTAAGGAAAAGTAATTGTTGCTTCCTTTTATTTTTGTTGTTAGAGTTGGCATTCTGTTCTTGTGGCAGTCTTCTTTTTGGTTTGTTGAGGGATTACTTTCTTGCTTGTTCTAGGGCATGATTTCAGTCCTTGTATTGCTCCTTTTCTGTTATTATCCTTTGAAGGGCTGGATTCGTGGAAAGATAATGTGTGAATATGGTTTTGTCGTGGAATACTTTGGTTTCTCCATCTATGGTAATTGAGAGTTTGGCCGGGTATAGTAGCCTGGGCTGGCATTTGTGTTCTCTTAGTGTCTTTATAACATCTGTCCAGGCTCTTCTGGCTTTCATAGTCTCTGGTGAAAAGTCTGGTGTAATTCTGATATGTCTGCCTTTATATGTTACTTGACCTTTCTCCCTTACTGCTTTTAATATTCTCTCTTTATTTAGTGCATTTGTTGTTCTGATTATTATGTGTCGGGAGGAATTTCTTTTCTGGTCCAGTCTATTTGGAGTTCTGTAAGCTTCTTGTATGTTCATGGGCATGTCATTCTTTAGGTTTGGGAAGTGTTCTTCTATAATTTTGTTGAAGACATTTGCCGGCCCTTTAAGTGGAAAATCTTCATTCTCATCAATTCCTATTATCCGTAGGTTTGGTCTTCTCATTGTGTCCTGGATTTCCTGGATTTTGAGTTAGGATCTTTTTGTGTTATGTATTATCTTTGATTGTTGTGCCGATGTTCTCTATGGAATCTTCTGCACCTGAGATTCTTTCTTCCATCTCTTGTATTCTGTTGCTGATGCTCGCGTCTATGGTTCCAGATTTCTTTCCTAGGGTGTCTATCTCCAGCGTTGCCTCACTTTGGGTTTTCTTTATTGTGTCTACTTCCCTTTTTAGGTCTAGTATGGTTTTGTTCATTTCCATCACCTGTTTGGATGTGTTTTCCTGTTTTTCTATAAGGACTTCTACCTGTTTGGTTGTGTTTTCCTGTTTTTCTTTAAGGACTTGCAACTCTTTAGCAGTGTTCTCCTGTATTTCTTTAAGTGAGTTATTAAAGTCCTTCTTGATGTCCTCTACCATCATCATGAGATATGCTTTTAAATCCAGGTCTAGCTTTTCAGTTGTGTTGGGGTGCCCAGGACTAGGTGGCGTGGGAGTGCTGCGTTCTGATGATGGTGAGTGGTCTTGATTTCTGTTAGTAGGATTCTTACGTTTGTTTTTTGCCATCTTGTATTCTCTGGACCTAGTTGTTATAGTTGTCTCTGGTTAGAGCTTGTGCCTCAGGTGATTATGTTAGCCTCTATCAGCAGACCTGGGAGACTAGCTCTATCCTTAGTTTCCATGGTCAGAGTACTCTCTGCATGCAAGCTCCCCTCTTGCAGGGATGGTTCCCAGATATATGATGTTTGAACCTGCCTCCTGACAGAAGTTGTGTTCCACTCACCAGAGGACTTAGGATCCCGTGTTGGATCCTGTGTGGGTCCTTGCGGGTGTTCGCAGACTCCCCCGGGCCAGGGACCAAGGTGTTGCAGTGGGCCGGCTGGAAGGGACTTGAGCCCCATATCTGGCTGTGTTACCTGCTTCCTTAATCAATGCAGTCTTGTGTCCTGCGTGATTGGATTGGAGCAGGTGCTGTGTTCCACTCACCAGAGGTCTTAGGATCCCGATCCCGTGGTGGATCCTGTGTGGGTCCTTGCGGTGTCTGCAGACTCCCCCAGGCCAGTGACCATGGTGCTGCAGTCTTAGTTAGGGTTTCTATTTTGGTGATGAGACACAATGACCACAACCATGCTTGTAAGGAAAATGTCTAATTGGGATTGGCTTACAGGTTTCAAGGTTTAGTCCATTATCATTATAGCAGGAAGCATGGCTGCAAGAAGGCAGACTTGGTGCTGGAGAAGGAGCTGAGAGTTCTACATCTGGATACGCAGGCAGCAGGAAAAGAGGTAGAGAGAGGCACTGGGCCTGTCTTGAGCTTCTGAAATCTCTAAACCAACACTCAGTCACACACTTCCTCCAACAAGATCACAGGCAAGATCTGGATCCACAGGCAGCAGGAAGAGAGAGACACTGAGCATGGCTTGAAATCCAAAAGTTCACTCCCAGTGACATACTTCCTCCAAAAAGGCTACACTTACCCCAAAATTGCCATCTCTCCCAATAGTGCCACTCCCTGATGACTAAGCATTCAAATCTATGAGCTTATAACAGGCATTCCTATTCTAACTACCACAACCTGAATTCAATTCCCAGCACCTGCATGATGGCTAACAACCATCCGATTGTTCAGTTCCAAGGATATCCTATACCTTCTTCTAGTCTCCACAGGCATAGGGTGCACAGACATATATGCAGGAAAAACACCCATACACATTGTGGTGGTTTCAATGAAAATGGCCCCCATAGACTCATAGGGATTGGCATTATTTGAAAGGATTAGGACATTTCGTCTTTAGTGGGTGTGACTTTGTTGGAGGAAGTGTGTCACTAGGATTGTCTTTGAGGTTTCAGAAACTCAAGTCAGGCCCAGTGGCTCTCTCTTTCTCTCTGCTGCCTGCTTACCCAGATGTAAAACTCTCAGCTTGCTCTTTTTTTCAGCACTACCTGCCTGCCAATATTCCTTCCTGCCATGACAGTAATGAACTAAACCTCTGAACTGTAAGCCAGTACCAATTAAATGCTTTCCTTATAAGAGTCTCTTATGAAGTCCTACGTCACATATATATCAAAAGATAAAATTATTCATTACATTGATGTCCAGCTTAAATGAATGGAGTTACTGGTCTTCTCATCCTAAGCATTATAAGAACTTGTATGTATGTGCAAGAACAAGGCTGAACACATAATTAAAGTTTATTTAAAAGTGTTTTGGCCCAAGATTCAACTAAACATTACACAGAAGTTAAAAGTGCCCTGTAGAAGTCCATGAATTTGAGGCTAGACTCGTCTACAATCAATTTCTAGGCCAACCAAGGGATACACACTGAAATCTTGTCGCAAAAGAGAAACAAAAAGGCAATAGACTGGTATGACTGACAATCTGGATATTGAATAGACATATTTGAAATCTATACCAATGAGGACAAAGGGATTAAAAAGGACAGAATTTTGCCTTCTGAACTCCAAAGTCAACTAGGTCACAGGGGAATATAGGAGAGCCCTTAAAATGTCATACACCATGGTCAAGCAATGTCTTTGACTTATTCTCACATAGATTGAACAGTAAATGGGGGGGGGGGTTAAAGAAGCCCTTGAGGACTAAATACTCAGTCTTTGACAGTACAAAGTAATTCTTTCTGGCCACCTGAGTGGTATTAAACATCTATCAGAAAAGTATAACCAAGGACTAAAAGTAATTGATATGTTTTCTTAGCAGTCCAAAGGATCACATTCCCCAGACATTATGAGATTGTTATTGAGACAACTATTTCTCACTAATGATTTTCTGCTTGATAAGAAAAATACAGCCCAGAAACAGGACACTGTGCCCTTGGTTCAATTAAACACTGAGAGCCTACCTGCAGCCATAGAAAGCAGGTTATCCAAAGTGTAAATATACCTGTTTTATTTCCATAGGTATTTCTACAAAACATAATCCAATGGGATTGCATTTGTCTCAGAGTCTAAGTAGGAAGATGACAGCTGGTTTTCCTTCTAATGAGACTGGGGCCCTCACTTCTCTCAGGCTTAGCCCCTTCTGACCACTGCCATTAAGAATTATATTTGGACTCTGGTGTTTAGTTCAGCCTGTTGCACTGTTACAATTCATGTTGCTGAACAAGACTTATATCAAAGATGATTCTAGGAGTTATTTTCATTAACCTTGTCTCTCGATGTTCTTCATGAGGTTGTGATAAAAGAGGTACAGTGGCTGAACTTCAGTCGACTGACAAGAAGCTTCTCAAATTCTTGAGCCAAACCAGTGACCATCTCCAATGTGTAAACCTCATACTAGACAAAGCTGGCAAGAAAATCATCAGCTTTGCTAATGCAAGTGATGACTCCTGTAAAAGATGAATCCCGAAAAAGGCTGTTTGTCGTAGTAGTTGTTGTTGTTATGAATGTTTTTCTTGCCTTTTCTCATCATGTAGTAGGGAGAAAGCTCCCAACAGTCTTTTAAAATATGGTTTTATTCCAACAGTCTCACTTCCTTAATGTCACAGATCTTACCTCATTCACATAACATGCTTTAAGTACACATGCTATCATCACACAATTATCCTGTGCTCTTGATCTCCACTGCCAAATGAGTTCTATCACAGCCTTCTAGATTAGCCATAAGGACTCTTCCCAGGGTCTTTCAGGTCAATACCCTAAGATATCACCCTCTCTCAGCATTAAGCATAGTGTCATTCCATTCCCAAAGGCATCTGGTGTCAACCTATGAAATGAAGAACTGAGTGAGTAAGTGCTTGCACATGTCTTCTCAAGTTGGCAATGGAGAATCCTGTTGAGTATTTGATGACTGGGCTCCTGGCCCATAGCATCTAAGCCTGTGTGGCTCTGGCAAAACCTCAGAGATCAAAGCTGAGGGCAACTTGGGGTAGAAATGGAAAAGGGCTGATACACACTTCCCCCATCCCCAATGACTGCAAATCCCAGTGTCGGGTAAGTGAGCACTGACTGCTTGCTGCCACATGGCTCCAAACTAGACAGGAGATGCTGACGCCTTAAGAAGCCCTGTATTAGAAGCCATCTGGAAAACTGCCCAAGACTGATGCAAGATCTACAGAGGGCCAGGAGCCCAGCACCAGTAGGCTGCTTCTTGTTTCTGAATGGCTTTGCCAGTTGCACACAGTGGGAAGAAAAAGCCCAACAGTGGGAGGGGCTGATAAGGGAGGATACCCAGCTGGGACCAAGCAGGATGGAGAGGTAGCTGGGAAAGAAAAAAGCCTCTGGGAACTAATAAACTTCCAGTCCCAAGCCCCAGCAGAGTAGACCCCTAGATCTGCCCCCTTCCAATCCCAATAGTAGCTGTTTTCTTCCTGTAACAGTTTGTCATTTTTGCCTCCTTTGCATCTATCACTTTCTATTTCTGATTCTCTTTCACTCTCTCCAAAATATGTTACTTTTGCTTCCTTTGCACCTCCAGCTTGGGTCTTTCCCAGGTATACAATTCTTTCTTAGTCCTTCAAAAGGAGCTTGGTGGTCCCTGTAGAAGACAAACCATCATCCTGTACCCCAAGACCACTCACAACAACCTCAGACCCCCAGACACCAATTATTCCCTCTACTACAGTCGCAGATGCTTTGGGCTGGGAGGTGCTAGTGACTCCTCATGTTCCAAGACCTGGGGAATTCCATATCGTCAGGTTTTACAGTTGTCTCTGGGGGATCATGGCTTTGCACACCCATGGGGAGTCAGGATGGTATTGAAGCTTTCACAGTCTTCCCAGAATCTATGAAAGCTATTGTGGCTCCACATTGAATTCTATGTCAATTGTCACTTACCAGGATTACTTAGTTCAACAGTACTCACTCATGAAGCTCATGACCCATCCTTTCAGGTAAGAGAGTTTTCTATAGGGTCTCCTGTTTCTGCTTTTCCAGATCTCCTAGCCAGCTGTACTTTTATCTGCCTCGTAACCTGTCTGTACCTCTGTAAGTTTATATTTATCTTCTGTTGTTTTTCTATATATTTAGACTACAAGACTTTGAAATTAATCCTTTAATCCTGCCTCAGCTTGAATTTGAGATTTGTGTTAGTGAGCTGACTGTTTCCATTATAACAACAGCTAAAATAATTAGATTATAATGGGCTTAATTTGGCTCTGTTGTAGAGATCTCTGTCAATGGCCACCTGGTCCCCTCGCCTTGGGCTAATGGCAGGACATCATGACAGAAAGTGCTTCTACATTTGTACCTTCTCCACTCTTTGTTAATTCGTTTGTTAGATTTACTTGTTTGTTTTTGTGGCATGATTTCACTGTGTAGCCCTGGATAGCCTGGAACTCGCTGTGTAGACCAGGCTGGCCTTGAACTCTCAGAGATCTGCCTGCAACTGCATCCTACGTGCTGGGATTAAAGGTATGCACCACTACACCTGGCTGTGTTTGCAGATTGGTTATCATACTCTTCATTGTGTTGTATTTTTTAAAAGCGGTCTTTATTGATGACAGGAATATGAAATGTTGCTATTATTCTGGGAATTTTCAAAAGTGTCTTCCTTACAGAAACAAGCAAATGGTAGCAGGGGTATCACTTACTAGTAAAATGCTGGCCCAGAACGTACGACCTGGCTTTGATCTCTAGCATCACAAGGAAACACATGTAATTACCAGCAATTGCACTCATAGACATCTTTTTAAAATTAGAGTTTCTGTTGCTGTGATGAAACACCATTACCAAAAGCAACTTGGAGAACTTCATTTTATGACTCTTAAATTGCACTTAGTCAGTGCAGATAATCAAGCAGAAGCCATGGAGTAATGCTCCTTATTATTTTGTTTGTTTGCTTGCTTCATCTAGGGCCACCTGCTCAGGAGTAGCATTGCTACTTTCCAAATCAACCATCAATAATAATTAATAATAATAATAATAATATCCTACAGGTTAGCTTGCCTCTGAGTCAATCTCACAGAGTCATTTTCTCAACTGAGGTTCTTTTCTCCAATGAGTCTATGTCTGTGTCACGTTGACAAAAACCAGCCAGCAAACATTTATTTCTAATAAATGAAATCTCACGCTCCCATAATACCTGAACATGGGTCTTCATAGTTCTACAGGAACAATTTTAAAACACTATACTGGAAACAACCCAAATGTCCTTCAGTAGGAAAATTGTGAAATAAAATGTGGCACATCTATGCTACAGATTCAGGTCATTACAGTTTTTTTTTTTTAATTTATTGATCAACACACAACAATTTGGACAGATCTCAAGGGAATTATGCTGACTACACAAAAGTACAGCCTCTAGAGATAAAATTCTAAGTAATTTCCCTGATATCTTATCCTTTAAATCACTTCATCATGAAATAAAGGAGACAGACCAGTGGTCGCCAATGGTTAGGGATGCAGGAGTCATAGATAGGGGAGATGGGAAGGTAAGGCTACAAAAGGACAACTTTATAGAGTGCACTCTGTGACTTTATTGCTAAAGTGGAGACCTCAGCTTGTACATATGACTAGGCTGTATAAGAGCATACACAGGTTCATACAGGCACACAAATGGGTGCATATATGTAGACATAAAACAGTGAAATCAAATCAAATAAATGGGTTTTTGCTTAGTGTCTGTCTCCTGCATATATGGAAACACAGTTAGGGGAGCTGTCAAGGAATATGCATAAATTATTTTTACAGTATCATGTGAATCCACAATTTCTTCCAATAAATTAATTTAAAAAGTAGGTCCCTTACTAGCGAGATTTTTTTTTCTTTTGGCTCATGTTGTTTCATAATGCTAATATTATGCACTGTGCTGTTTTTCCTCCTCTTTTATAAGCAAGAGGTGAGTCTATAACTTCCTTAAGATCACAGATAATGCATACCATCTGAACTTAGGAAACTCCATTTCCCCACTTCCTCCCATTTCCAGATAAACTCAATTAAAATGAATATAGTCTAAGTAGATTTGGCATGCTACACAATCCTACTTCTCGCTCTCTCTTTATAACTTATTCACTTTACATCTTGCTCACTGCCCCTGTGCCAGTGAGCCCTTCCTTCCATGCTTCCTCCCTCCCCTTCTCCTCTGTGCAGGTGGGCCTCTCAGCCCCTCTCCCTCAGGGACTCCTGGGTATCTGCCCACCCTGGCACATCAAGGAGAGACCTTTTCAAAATGAAGATTTCATAAATGATTTTTGGTAGATTATCCTAAATATTTGCAGATTTCATGTCTACTATAAACCAAATCTTCTATTATATTTTCTTAGTGGTTATTATTGACTTGGAGGAAGGCAATTTATTTTTACGACTTCATTGACTATTTGGTAATTTTGCTAGATTATCTAATTTGTTCCATAGATTATTTTTCATGTGCTGTAAGTTCATGTAACACTGAATTTTTAATGTAATTTTAATGAACATACCAAGAAAAGCAACTGCATGTCTTCTATCTATTCGGTTGTAGATTGCACTGGGATATTTCCTGATATAGAAAGAGTCTGATGGGGAATCTTCCCAAATGTATTCTTGTTTCCTGGGATAAACACTATATAGTCATTCTGTTTTATTAATTTTAAATTACACTATTCGGTTTAATTAGCTAACACTACATCTCTGGTTTCTGAGTGATGTTCACCCATGAAATCAGTTTGTCATTTCCTTTGCTTGTAATTTATTTGTTCTGTTTTGGCACCAAGGTTATTAACTCATAAAATGAGTTTGGAAGCTTATTTTCAAGTTCTATTTTCTATAACATAGTGTGCTAACTCAGAACAAAAAATTCCTTGGGAATGCAGTAGCATTTTCTCACATGGCACTGTCTGGGTCTGAGGCATATTGGATATTGGATGGAAGGAGAATTTGACCATTGTCTTAATATTTTTACTGCTGGTCTTCTTTCTTTCTTGTATCAAATTTGACATTTTAAGTTTTCTCATATAACTTCCCACATCATCTAATATTTTAGACTTATGTTCTCTATGGTTATTGGTGAGTCTCAAGCATCAATGAATGTTAAACTAAACTTCTTTGTAACATTAGTGGGATGGGAGGGGCTTGGTCCTTTGGAAGATGCCCCAGAAAAGGGGGATTCTAGAGGGTTGAGGAAGGATTGGGTAGGTGGGGAGCACCATCTTAGAGGCAAAGGGAAGAGGGAGAAGGAGAGCAGTTCATTGAAGGGAGACTGGAAAAAGGGACATTTAAAATGTAAACAAATAAAATAATTAATAAATATTAAAATAAAGGCAGTATTTGAAAATAAAAAATAAACTCTGTACTTTACCAAATAAATACTTTACTTTTGTCTTAGCTTTTATCTATCATTGTGACATATAGGAAAGACAAAATAACAACAACAAAGCCTAGATAATCAGCAGAATAAGGAAGAGATGGTTGCTTTATGGCTTAGTGTCAGAGGGTTAGTTCTATTGTGGTTACTTTGCTTCTTTGCTTGGGCCACTGGCAGAGAATTCACACGATGAAGGAAAGAGGCCTGTTCACATCACAGGGACCGTGAAGTAAAGAGAGAGAAAATGCTACATACACACAATTAAAAAGAATAAAAATGAATCTTAAAAAATAACCACAAGCTGGAGATCAAGCCTTCAACACAAGGCCTTTGGGAGACCCCCCACATTGAAAGTAAAGTCTCTGATTTAGAGGGAATGGTAAGCTCCGAAGATTTCCAAGCCATTAGCAGTTTTGTCCAGCCTCTTCCCCTGGGGCCTAAAATCAGCTCAGTATCTAACCATCATCCTACAGCTTACTCTTCTCGCTGACCTATACATTCTTGCCTCTCCTATTAATACATTAGGTCTCACACAAGCTTCTATGTAGCTCTTGCTGCTGTTGTTATGACCCTCATGTTTTAGTAGAGAAAATCATTTTTTAGCAAAAAGGCCACCAAAAAATTAGGAAAGGATTTTAACAATCCTATCCAATAGGGGCCTAATATCCAATATATACAAAAAACTCAAGAAGCTGGACTCCAAAAAATCAAATAACCCCATTAAAAAAATGGGGCTCAGAGCTAAACAAAGAATTCTCAACTGAGGACTACCGAAAGGCTAAGAAGCACCTGAAAAAATGTTCAACATCCTTAATCATCAGGGAAATGCAAATCAAAACAACCCTGAGATTCCACCTCACACCAGACAGAATGGCTAAGATCAAAAATTCAGGTGACAGCAGATGCTGGCGAGGATGTGGAGAAAGAGCAACAATCCTCCATTGCTGGTGGGATTGCAAGCTTGTACAACCACTCTGGAAATCAGACTGGCAGTTTCTCAGAAAATTGGACATAGTACTACCGGATGATCCAGCAAATCCTCTCCTGGGCATCTATCCAGAAGATGTTCCAACTAGTAATAAGAACACATGCTCCACTATGTTCATAGCAGCTTTATTTATAATATCCAGAAGCTGGAAAGAACCCAGATGTCCCTCAACAGAGGAATGGATACAGAAAATGTGGTACATTTACACAATGGAATACTACTCATCTATTAAAAACAATGAATTTATGAAATTCTTAGGCAAATGGATGGATCTGGAGGGTATCATCCTGAGTGAGGTAATCCAATCACAAAAGAAATCACTTGATATGCACTCACTAATAAGTGGATATTAGCCCAGAAACTTAGAATATCCAAGATACAATTTGCAAAACACATGAAACTCAAGAAGAAGGACGACCAAAGTGTGGATACTTCGTCCCTCCTTAGAATGAGGAACAAAATATCCCCATCATGTAAGGAGTTACAGAGACAAAGTTTGGAGCTGAGACAGAAGGAAGGACCATGCAGAGACTGCCCCATCTGGGGATCCATACCATAATCAACCATCAAACACAGACAATATTGCCAGCAAGATTTGGCTGAAAAGAGACATAGCTGTCTCTTGTGAGGTTTACCAGTGCCTGGTAAACGCAGATATGGATGCTCACAGTCAGCTATTGGATGGAACACAGGGCTCCCAGTGGAGGAGCTAGAGAAAGTACCCAAGGAGTTGAAGGGGTCTGTAACCCTATAGGAGGAACAGCAATATGAACTAACCAGTACCCCCTGAGCTCATGACTCTAGCTACATATGTAGCAGAAGATGGCCTAATTGGTCATCATTGGGAGGAGAGGCCCTTTGTCTTGCAAAGATTATATGCCCCAGTACAGGGGAACGCCAGGACCAGGAAGTGGGAGTGGGTGGGTTGGGGAGCAGTGGGGGCAGAGTATAAGGGACTTTTGGGATAGCATTTGACTTTTAGGATAGCATTTGAGTTGTAAATGAAGAAAATATCTAATAAAAATTGTTTAAATTTTAAAAAAAGAGAAAGAAAGAATGCACCTCACTGCAGGGGTCAAATGGATATTTCAAAACTTTAGTTTCTAAATATATTTTAGACTGACTAAGTTATATAGAAGTTTAGATGGGAAACATTTTTTCTTTAGAAATGTGAAGGAATTATTTCTAACCTGGGGACATTTTAATGATTCACCTCTTGAATCATAATTTTTTGTACATATTATGGCCTTTTCCTGCAGTGTTCTCAAATACCACAGTGGTTAATTTTAGATAATTCTCTTTCTTATATTGTGTCAGGTGTGAAATAAGAACCTTTGAATCTTAAGGTTCAAGCTAAATATAGCTTTATAGTATTATTTAATGTCTGGTTGTGCATACTCTTTGTGGTGTGTGTGAGTGTGTGTGTGTGTGTGTGTGTGTGTGTGTGTTGAACCCAAGGCCTTAGTAAGCAGTGTTCTTTCACAGCTATATATCTACTACATTGATTCTTTTTCTTCCTTCCTTCCTTTCCTGTTTTTTCTCATATTTTAGAATAAATTGATCATTTTCCCAGTATAGTTCATCTGTTTGCCTTTTTGACACTTTCTATGACAACAGCAACTCATTATCTTCTGCAATTATTACCAAACATCTTTTCTCATACATATTTTTGTTTCTGAGAATGTCTGTTTTTCAATGAGCTTTAAAGGTATTCTGTGTTTATTCTGCAGCTGCAATAACTTCTGTTTTATTGTTTAACTTCATTGCCCATAGCTGCTTGGCATTCTGGAAACTATTGCATTCTCTACTCACACATTCTGAATGTTTGAATATATCTTATTGGGCATCATCAATTTTGCTTCATCCTTTTGCATGAACAGTTTGTTTCCCTTTTTTTCTGATTTCAGCGAAATTTAACTTATAAATTAAACTTACCTTGTTTAAAAGTCATTTTAACTTGTGTGAGTGTGTGTGTGTTTAATTTTGGAATTGTCTAGCTGCCTATTAGTCTATATATTCAGTTTCTTTCTAAAGCCTCAGAGTTGTTTCAGCAATCATCTTAGCGAAAATTAAGAAATAGATTATAAGCATTCATAGTTACTAAACAAGGGACCATTATGGAATATGAGGTTGAACAATCATAAGAGCCAGATGTTGGGAAAGAGCAGACTCCCTCTAGAAAATGTCTTCTTGAACTAACAGGACTGTTAGACTCATGGACTCACAGCATCTGTGGCTGTCTGTGCAGGACCAAGCCAGTCTGCAGTCCATTTATGGAGACAGGTGTTACTTGTGAGCTCCCACCCCTAGCTGAGAAGTTATTGCTACATGCAGATTGGTATTGATTGAAAGGGACTGTGCCATGAATGGGGGCTATGTTACTTTTACTCATCTAGGTTTCTAAAGAATAAAATCCATCAGAAATTTGAAGCTCACAACCGAGCTGGAGAGCTGGGTAGCACAGCTATTTAAGGAGGGGGAGTCAGTTTTCTTTAAAGGTATGGCTCATGGAAGGTCAGCCACACTCCACTGGATAAACCTACATGCATGGGCATATGGTCAGCATAAATAGGAATGACTGGTCTATTAAATATTACATAAGATTGGAAAGAGATAGGAGGAATATCTGGGAGGAGATACATGGAAAAGTGGTGACTGGATATGATCAAAATACATTATATGTTGTGCAGAGCCAGAGAAACAGATCTAACACTTTCTCAGAGGCTCTGATGAAAAAAAAAAACAAAAGGAACTTTAGTTTGGTGTGCAGGAATGCAATTGGCAAGTTCTGTCTAACATTTAAGCTAATGCTTTTGTAGGACTGAAGGTTGCTGCTGCTGAAACCCAACTCCTTCCTCCTAGGCTATGGTTATCAGGTCGTAGGCACCTGTGTCTGAAGTATTCCTTGTTCTTTTTGCTAACCATGGCTGGGGTTGCCCCCGCCAATAGTATATATAATGCTAAAGTTCTTAATAAGCTTTCTTGGCATAAGTCACCAGCTTATGCAAAACCTCCTCGTGTCAGCTATTTTTTTATCTTCTTTATTTCTCATCTTGCTCCTCCCACTCAACATCTTGCTGTTCATAACTCTTAGTCCTGATGGTTCAGGTCAATAGGTATGTACAAAGTTCTCAAAAGATTAATTAAAGTTCTATATTAAAAAGGAACAGATTTTTAAGTTCACAATTTGCTAAACACATTGCGGAAACACTTAAAATGGGGTGGTTGGATTACTTTAAAGTAACACATAATTTCAGGCATGGTAGTGCACCCTATAATCCCAGCACTCAGAGCTGAGGTAGAAGAATCATAAGTTTAAGGCCAGCCTAAGATATAGAGTGGCATTTTCTCAAAAAATGTCCGTAAATATTTATATAAAATAAGACCCATGAAATAGTTTGGACCACCCCAAAGAGCCACATATATGCTCAGACCATAGGATATAATAGTGGTTATATTATACCATAGAGGAACTGCTTGGTAAATAGTATTAGACAAATAAACTGAATAAACATAGGGACAAATGAAGCTTACTCATACCTCACACATGCAGAAAAATAAGGTTTCAAATAAATTAAAGGTTTAGAAGGAAAATAAACCTTAGTTAATAGGAGAAGAGGCAGAATGCTTTTGTGAAGTCGAGTATAAAATCTTTCTTAAATAAGAACCAAAATACACACACTAAAGGGAGAATGTGGATTCAAAACATTCAAAACTGGCAATTTCTGTTTTTCAGAGATAAATATAGACTGCCACCAACACCTTACTCTATACCCAGACTTTCACATACTCCTCCAGAGTCTGGTCTGGTGAATATGTCTTAACACCACATTCTCATTTTTCTACAACCTGCTACACCAAACCTGGGTTCCCTAGACAATGCCCTGGCCTAGTCTGGAATCTGGGCCTGCACTGTGGTAAAATTCTAGATTTCCACCAAGAAACCTCCTGCCTGTATTCACCTATGGGTGAATACAGGGGTGTACTGGCTAGTTTTGTGTCAACTTGACACAGGCTGGAGTTATCACAGAGAAAGGAGCTTCAGTTGGGGAAATGACTCCACAAGATTAGCTGTAAGGCATTCTCTCAATTAGTGATCAATGGTGGGAGGTCCCCTTGTGGGTGGTGTCATCTCTGGGTTGGTAGTCTTGGTTCTATAAGAGAGCAGGCTGAGCAAGCCAGGGGAAGCAAGCCAGTGAAGAACATCCCTCCATGGCTTCTGCATCAGCTCCTGCTTTTTGACCTGTTGAGTTCCAGTCCTGACTTCCTTTGGTGATGAACAGCAGTATGGAAGTGTAAGCTGAATAAACCCTTTCCTCCCCAACTTGTTTCTTGGTCATGATATTTGTGCAGGAATAGAAAGATTGACTAAGACAAGGGGGGGCAGTCACATATAAGCAAATTAAGGGAAACTATCAGAATAACAGTTGATTTCTTTCTCTTTTTTTATTAGATATTTTCTTCATTTACATTTCAAATGCTATACCAAAAGTCCCATATACTCCCCCCCCCCTGCCCTGCTCCCCTACCCACTCACTCCCACTTCTTGGCCCTGGCATTCCCCTGTACTGGGGCATGTAAAGTTTGCTAGACCAAGGGGCCTCTCTTCCCAATGATGGCTGGCTAGGCCATCTTCTGCTACATATGCAGCTAGAGACACAAGCTCTGGGGGTACTGATTAGTTCATATTGTTGTTCCACCTATAGGGTTGCAGATCCCTTCAGCTCTTGGGTACTTTCTCTAGCTCCTATGTTGGGGGGCCCTGTGTTCCATTCTATAGATGACTGTGAGCATCCACTTCTGTAGTTGCCAGGCACTGGCAAAGCCTCACAGGAGACAGCTATAATATCAGGGTCATGTCAGCAAAATCTTGCTGGCATATGCAATAGTGTCTGGGTTTCGTGGCTGATTATGGGATGGACACCCGGGTGGGGCAGTCTCTGGATGGTCCATCCTTTCATCTTAGCTGTAAACTTTGTCTCTGCATCTCCTTCCATGGATATTTTATTCTGTATTCTAGGGAGGAATGAAGTATCCACGTGTTGGTCTTCCATCTTGATCTTCTTTTGTTTTGTAAGTGTATCTTGGATATTCTAGGTTTCTGGGCTAATATCCACTTATCAGTGAGTGCATATCAAGTGACTTCTTTTGTGATTGATTTACCTCACTCAGGATGATATCCTCCAGATACAGCCATTTGACCAAGAATTTCATAAATTAATTGTTTTTTGTTTGTTTGTTTGTTTGTTTGTTTTTGAGACAGGGTTTCTCTGTATAGCCCTGGCTGTCCTGGGACTCACTTTGTCGACCAGGCTGGCCTTGAACTCAGAAATCCGCCCGCCTATGCCTCCCGAGTGCTGGGATTAAGGGCATGCAACACCATGCCTGGCAAATTCATTGTTTTTAATAGCTGAGTAGTACT
The DNA here is from genome assembly GCF_000001635.26 of Mus musculus. Lineage (NCBI taxonomy): Eukaryota > Metazoa > Chordata > Mammalia > Rodentia > Muridae > Mus > Mus musculus. The sequence goes on from NC_000073.6 coordinate 63,260,157, forward strand.
CCATTGTGTAAATGTACCATATTTTCTGTATCCATTCCTCTGTTGAATGATCACAGAACTTAGAAGCTGACAAAATTAGTTTTGGAAAAGAGCTGGCTTGGAGCATGACAGAAGGGAGTGGTGGAAAGAAGTTCGTGGCTTTCAGAGAAAGGCACTGCCCAGTGGGCAAGTGCAGGCATTTTACAGCCTACAGTTTATACTTAACGTTCATTGCCCTGTTAGGTCATGTCAACATTCTTTCTCTCACCCTTGGCTCTCCAGATTAAACATGGTATTATCAGCAGTGGCAGTAGCTGCTTGTGGCTACATTAAAAAAAAAAAAAAAGATGGCTCAGTGTTTATGAACACTGACTACTCTACCAGAGGTCCTGAGTTCAATGCCCAGCAACCACATGGTGACTCACAACCATCTGTAATGGAAACCGATGCCTTCTTGTGGTATGTCTGAAGACAGCTACAGTGTACTTATATACATAAAATAAACAGTTGATCTCTTAATGGAAGCTTTGAAAGCCAGAAGAGCCTGGAGCAATGCATCCCAAGTCTTAAAAAACTATGACTACCAACCTAGAGTAATATACCCAGCAAAACTATCTGCCTTGTACGAAAGAGGGGCAAAACCTTTTCATGACAAAATCAGACTAAAAAATAATATTCAACAAACTAACCCCAAAGAGAATACATTAAATGATTTTTTAGGCTGTGGTGAAGAATAAGTATATCAAAGAGACTGTGGAAAGAAATACAAGATCATAATACCACTGAGAACACAAAGGACAACACTAAAAGTCAGCAACATAATCACCACAATTAACATGCACATTTCAATAATAACTTGAAATAGCAATGGTCTCAATTCTCAAATCAAAAGATTCAGACTCAATGAATGGATCAAGAAAAAAGTTTCTCTATCTGTAGCCTACAAGAAACACTTTAACAATAGGTATTATATTAGAATAAATGGATGGGCAAAACTCCAAACAAGTTGCAACAGGAAAATGTTCAGATATTACTATCCTAATATCTGACAAAATAATCTTTATACTAAAACTAAACAGAAGAGATAAAGAGGAACACTTAATTCTTATCAAGGAAACAGTGAACCAAGAAGACATTACTGTCCTTAACATATATGCACAAAAATCAGGTGTGTTCAATTTCATAAAAAAGCTTTTGATAGATTTAAAAACACAGATGAAAATTAGTTCATTAATAATAGGTGATTTTCATATCCCACTTTCTTCAACAAGCAGGTCATATAGACAAAAGATAATAATACCCAGAGAAACATTAGAATTAAGTGACATCATACATCAAATGAATGTATCTTAACAGATATCTACAGAATATTTTATCCAAACACTACAGAATGCATATCTACTTAGCAGCAAATGGGAGAGTTTCTAGAACAAACCACAACCTGGGACACAAAACAACTCTTTACAAATTCAAAATGATTGAAATAAATCCTTATTTTTATTTGGCCACAACAAAACTTAAAGTTGACATTAAAAAAAATAAAACTTCTAGTAAATATGCAAACTCATGGAGGTGAAACAACTTATTACTGAGTGATGAATGGGACAAAGAAGAAATCAAAAAGGAATTAAAAACTTCCTGGTAATAAATGAAAATAAAAATGCAACACAACAAAATATCTAAGATATACTGAGTGTCTTATGAGGATAATTCATAGTTCTAAATGCATACATTACAAAAACAACCAGGAAGAACACAAATAAATGGCTTAATGATAAAACTCAAAACCTTGGAAAACAAGAAAAAGACAAACTCAAACCAGGCAATGGCAATAAATAATTAATATTAGAGTAGAAATCAATTAAATAAAAACGAAGAAACAACCATTCTAAGAGCTAGTTCTTTGAGAAGACAAAACAAAATTGAGATGTTTGTCTCAACTAACGAGAGAGAGAGAGATAACCCAAATTAAGAAAATGAGAAACAAATAGGAAACTAGACACCAAAGAAATTCAGCATGTTATACAGAAATATTTTAAAAACTTGTACTTTGTTAAGCTAGAAAATTTAAAATAAATGAATGAATTTTGAGATGCAGCCAAACCACCAAAATTAAACCAAGAAGTCAATGACATAAACAGACCCATAACAAATGAGATTGAAACAGTAATAAAAAATTTTCCAGCTAAAAATGTTCAAAACCAGATAGATTCACAGAACTCTACCAAATATTCAAAGATGGCCCATAGCCAGTCCTTCTTTAATTAAGAAAAAACAAAAAACAAACAAATAGATGCACAAGGAGTACTACCAAACTCTATGTAACCTGTATCACTCTAATAACCAAGCCCAATAAAAACACAAGAGCAAAATAAGAAAGAAAGAAAACTACAGGCCAATATTCCTAATGAACACAGACTGAAAAATATTCAATAAAATGCAAACAGAATACATACATATATCAAAAGGATTACCTACTCTGACAATTTGGCATTATTCCCGAAATTCAAGATATTTAATATTCAATGAATTTAATAAGCCACAGAAAAGGACTTATGAAACAGAAATCATATGACCATCTCACTAGATGAAGAAAAAAGCCATTGAAGACAATCAAACACACCTTCATAATAAAAGTACTAGAGAATGTATGGAATAGAAGGAACATGCCTCTACAGAATAAAAGCTATATACAAGAATATAGCCAATAGAGAAATAGTTTGAAGCAATGCTGCTAAAGCCAAGAATGAGACAGGATGTCCACCATTTCCACCCTTTTAAGTATTATGCTCCTAGTAATGTGTGGAGCATATGGCAAGAGATGTAAATCGAAGAAATACAAATAAAGAAAGAACATAAACTATTCTCATTACTAGATGATTTGATACTGTACAATAGAGTGCCCAAAATTCTACAAGAAAGCATCTAGAAATAATAAACTTCAGAACTGTGGAAGGATATAAAATCAATTTGCACAAATCAATAGTGTTTCTGCATACTAACAACAACCCTACAGAGAAGGATATCATGGACAGACTACAATTCATAATAGTCTTTAAGTAAGTATAAAATCTAGCAATGAACCTAACCAATTAAGTGAAGGACCTTTACAATGAAAAAATTAAACCTCTGAAGAAAGAAATAGACTTAGACACCAGAAAAAGAGATGAGAAAGACAATGTATGCTTATGAACTGGTAGAATTAACCTTGTGAAAATTACCATTCTACCAAAAGCTATTTACAGATTAAATACAATACCAATCAAGTTATCCATCTCATTCTTCACAAAAAATAGAGAGAAGAAAAACTTTCCTAATGGAACCACAAAAGACACCAAAATTGAAGACCCAAACATGAGCACTTCAGGCACTAAATATCTGATGGAGAAGAGCCAAACATGAGTAACTTTATCCACCTAATATTTGATAGAGATGCCAATAAAACGTAGCTTGGAGGAAAAAAAAAAAAACATCTTCACCAAATAGTGCTGGAAACTCATTGTCCATATATAGAATTAAATTAGATCCAGACCTATTACCTTGCACAAGAACAAATTGCAAATGTATGAAATACCTAAACCTGAAACACTGTAACTGCTAGCAGAAACCATAGGCAGTGCCCTATATAACACAGGGGTAAGACAAGACTTTCTGAACAAGACTCCATTTACCCAAGAACTAAAGTCAACAATTAACAAGTGGAACTTTATAAAACTAAAAAGCTTCTTCACACTGAAAGAAACAATCTGCTGGGTAAAAGGAGGCCCACAAAGTGGGAGAGAAGTTTTGCCAGCTATACATCTGGCAGAGAAATAATACACAGAATATACAAAGAACTAAAAAAATAGAGTCAAAAAAAATTACCCATTTGAAAAATGGGTCTGTGACCTGAATAGAGTTCTTAAAAGAAGAAAAAAAAATGTGCATTATTCCTAATAAGCAGGGAAATGCAAATCAAAACAACTTTAAGATTTTATCTTACCCTAATCAGAATGGCAAATATCAATGGATCAACCAACCAAAAATGTTTGAGATATTGCTGGGAAACCATTATCTGTTGCTGGAACTGCAAGCTGGTACAGTCAATATGGAAATAAGTATGGAGAATTCTCAAAAAGCTAAAAGTAAATTTGCCATATGATAATTCTTTGTACTATGCCCAAAGGACTCAACTCTTAGTCCACAGCCATGTTCTGTCATGTTTATTGCTGCTCTATTCGCAATAGTTAGGAAATGGAAATGATCTAAATGCCCTACAACAAATGAATGGATAGCAATACACATGGAATGTGGTAAATATATACTATGCAATACTAGTCATCTGTAAAGAAAAATAAATCATGAACATTACAGGTAAATGGATGGAACTATGAACGATCCTACCGAGTAACCTAAATCTACAGAGTAATGCAAACCCAGAAACACAAACACCACCTGTTCTCTCTTATTGGAGGCTCCTAGCCTGAAATCTTTAGATGTTAGTTCATAGTAACTATGGAAACCCGTCTGTAGTAACTTTAGAGACCAGGAAAGTAAAATGGGATGATAAGAGGGTTGGGGAGCAGTTGAGAGGAGAATAACACAGTACAAGTGATCTGATCAGGGAAATAAGAATATGGGGGCTCTTTAGAGAGGGGGATATAGGTAAATACAGAAGAAGCTATGAGGGTAAAGGAGAATAGCAGAATTCAGGTGATGGCATAGAAGAAATGGGAAAGGGGGACTCTTATGGAAGGAAGATGAAAAAGGAGAGATGTAAAATAAAAGCTGGCATATCTGGAAATCCACTCCCCTAAAAAATCACATTATTAACTATTTACCTAAGTAAAAACTGCAATACTCAGTGTTCCATGAAAAATATACATATATAGTTTTAATAAACTTTTCTAATCTAGGACCACCTAACAAACACAGCAATGTCGGACATGAGAAGCTACGTTTTTATTTGTTGGTCAAGTCTGTCTATAAGACTCTCAAAGCATACAGTCTATTGCTGCTGTCCTTGCTAAAGGGTAATATCCTTATGGCTAAAGAAGCCATGCACTTAAAAAACAAGGCCCAGAGATCCCTGAGCTGAAACTCACTTGAATGTCTCTCAGTGAGGATTAGTTACCAGAGAGTGCCATGCAAGCTTCCAAAGAATGGGGGAAACCAACAGTCCTACCTAGCTATGACACCCATAAACACTTCAAAGACCAGCATGGCATGATAACCCTTAGAATGTGATGGTAGGGCACATACCTTAGTTGTTACTAATACCTTTCTAATTGGTAAGATCTAGTTGCTTAACAGGAGGTAAAGCATGCCTGGTACTGAAAACCTGGCTAACTATTCAGAGTAATTGAAGTCATGGTTATTGGAGGAGAATCTGCAACCTCTAATTTACCAAGCCAGCATAATCCATAAGAACAATCTATAAACCTTTGTCCTTTTACCCACATATAAATGAAGTGTTCACCCCTCATCAAGGAAACGTCTCTTTGCAACAGTAAGCCCACTGTAGAAAACCACAACCAATCAAAATGCAGTTTTATAGCCCAGTCCCAGTGGATACACCTACAGAACCTTCCTATACCTAAGGCTCAGGAAATACTAGACAAGAGGGGTTAGAAAGGGTTGTAAGACCAGAGGATCAGGGAGTTTGCTGTGATATTGATTCCTCTAGTACCATCAGAACTATACCTATAATGTCTCACCAACATGATTGTCCAAATGTGAGCTGAACAAGGATCACACCACTGGAAACACTAAACTGAACAGAGAAATGCTAAGGAGGCTTCAGTCCTCCACAAGAACTATAGGGAACCAAGGAAAGCTGGGAATGGGAGAGGTGGTCTTCCACAGAGAAGAGTTCATCAATTGCCAAATGGTCATCCCTGAAAAGATAATACAAGTAATATTATATGGATCAAATAACCATATTTATGAATGTATGTATACCTGAATACACACACACACATACATACATACATACATACATACATACATACATACAATGACAAATAGAACAAAAAGAGGCCATGAATTTGAAGAAGAGCAGGCAATGGTATATGGGGGTTTAAAAGGAAAAGGGAGATGTTGTTCTTGTATTATGATCTCAAAAAGCAATTGGTAGAATATGTATATGACAGACTGAGAATTGCTATCTTCTATATCTAAACATAAAAAGATCTGCACATCATGAGCAAGAACCAACAGTCCAATAAGATAAAAGGAGAGACAGGCAAAAAGAGAAAATGCTTCAGAACACTTACTAACTGAACAAAAAGGTTCGTGGCTACATCAATAAGAAAAATCACCTCATGTCCTAATGTTTAACAGCATACTAACTAAGTAACATCAAACTGCAACAGTTTGAAGGTCTGATTATGTGAAATGATAGCATAAATGTGGAAAAAGAAGAGCCTTCATCCATTTTAGGATTGAAAGAAGAAAATTCCCCCCCCCCCTCTCTGTGTGTGTGTGTGTACACCCTGGGATGTCTCCAGTACATATCCCACAAACAAAGTCACAGTGACATAAGGACTTATGATATCAAAGATCTGAGGTTAACTTGGGTAGCCTTTCTGACTCAAACAAACAAGTTTATGAAGATATTCTACATTAGAGATCTTAACACACAAAGTATAGAACTTCATTTACATATATCAATATGCATGTAATGAGTCAAATAAAACATTATTTTATACATCAAATATACATACACAAGTCTATCTTGTGGATACATTAATAAACATAAAAATAGTTTGAAAAGCTTTCATTGGGTGTTACTTGTGTGCATCTTAAATGTCAGGTTGGGGAGTAGAATGAAAAATGAGATGGTGGCTAAAGGATAAAATTGATAATTAACATAAAGGATGGATGTGTAGACAAAAATAACACAGATGGTACTATATTAACTAAGAGTGACTTTGCCACAAACTGAGTGTTGTGTACTTTTGTCATCTATGGTTCTGAAGGATAGAAACCATCAAACGTTTGTAGCTTCCAGCCAAACTAAAGAGCTGGGTAGCACAGCTACAGGGATGCCTATTATCCTCAGAAGGACAGTAATCTCTCCTCCCAGCAGAACATTAGTATTTAATATGACAGGAAATCTATCTGGGGAAAACAAGACTGTGACCTTTTAGTGATCTTCCAGGGGAAGGTGTTTTTTTTCTATATCCCATTAGTAGTGAGATTGATGATTCAGGTTTAAGGTATACAATTTCTGATCATGTGTTTGTATTACATAAGAGACTTGAGATTGATGAAAGGCTGCCAGGGACCCAAATCCAAGCAGCTCCTACTCTATCCAAAGCAGAAATGATCATTGATTGAAAAGCCCATCTCATGCTGTATCATGGTGAGTTGTGACAGCTGAGGACAAAGAGACAGGAGAATGAAGTGAAGTGAGTAAGCCCATGGTGGAAAACAGTAGTTATAAAGACTCTAATGTGAGCCAGGTGTTGGTGAGGGCTGTAGAGATTATTCTTCATGACAGTCTCAAAAGTTTTTTTACACTAGATTTTACAGACAAGAAAGATGGTGCAAATTTTACAAGGTCAACTTGTAAAAACTACAACTTCAAACCCAATTTTTGACATATTTTCAAGATATACCATATTAGCTGCATTAAAAAAAATGGCTGGGTCCATACAATTCTGAGAACTTTTCATTTTATCAGATATTCCAATTTGAGGATTTTCATCACATCTGAGATAAACTTGTGTGCCTGATACGTTTTTTCCCAGGGGGCATCATAGGTATCTATATTATGATCCCTCCTAGCCTACAGCTGATGAACTAAGAGCTAGAAATGGCCTCAAGTTGACCACCCCAACAACTAGAGGCCTAATGTCTGCTTTAGAATGGAAAAAAAATGTCCTTAGCAGGAATTGTGAGTGTCCAATGAATAAGGTAGGTTCTATCTCTCTGAAACTTAACATGGAACTTTTGGCAGAAAGTAACCCCTTGGTTAGCAAAGGCAAGCTGCAGCCCAGCAGAAAGGATCCTGTTTGTCAAACTAGATCTAGTTAAGTGATTCCAGCAGAACCTGTATAAGAGGTCCATAGATTCATCGTTCTTAGGAAGTCCCATACTCAGCATTCACATACAGAATAGGTGGGGTTAAGAACCTTGTGAAGCACTCCTACTTGAGGAACCATGAGAAGATCTGTTACATACTAAAAGAGCCCAAAGGACCATTGACTTGCTGTCCTTACTTCTTGTAACATAGTCTTTAGCTTCTGGTAAGAAGACAAACTCAAGAGGAAAACCAGAGTTGATTAACAGCTCAGATATCTATAGCAGGGAGCCATATAATATGTGAGAGGCCATGTGCTCTTAACCTAACTTGTGAGGAAAAAGCTGGTGGTGTCATTCTCACATGAGGTGATAAAGTTAGGATGTTTTGTTTCACTAGGCAAGAAAGACAAGTGAGCCAAATAGAAATGTGGGGAGAATGGGGCCCAATAGAGGCCAGGTTGGCATCCCAAAAATACATGTAGGGAATGTCCTCAGAATCCCACATGGTTTGGCACATCATGTTCTCATATCAATGCTCCACATTTGAATTAGGTAGCTTTCGAAGACCCTCCTCTATTCAAGTGTTATGTAAAATCATTGTTTTCGATGAAGAATCAGAATAAACTTATAACTCCCTTAGCTTCTTTCATACAGCAATCATAATCTCAAAAAATGAAGATGCTGGTGTTATAACCCTTCAGGGTTGATGGTCTAAGTTAGGGACTCAACCTTCCTAATGCTGTGAACCTGTAATACAGTTGCTCGTGTTGTGGTGATGCCCATCCATAAGATCATCTATTGCTACTCCATAACTGTAATTTTGTTATTGTTATGAACCATAACATAAATATCTGATACATAGGATATCTGATATGCAACTCCCAAGGAGGTCATTACACACAGATTGAGAACTGCTGATCAAGATAACCAAATAATTCTAATACACAGAACCATAGATCTGCTCCAATACATTCTGCCCGAGTGGCCCTGAGATTTGAAAGGGCAAGTGTAATATTATGAAATATTACATGAATGCATTCATCCTAGATAATTCAACAGAATACTCTTTTCAAACGTTGTTACTTGGATGAAACCTGCTTATATTATCCTTTCTATACTGCAGAGGTTCTAGTGATAAAACTTATAAGTTGCTACTGCCTCTATTGTTATTTTATGTATCAAATCTTCTTATAAGCTTTTGTCAAAGCAGAGAATAGGACAATTATGACCTGAACTTTGGAAGGATAGAAATGAATAATGAGAAAATGAAGAGTAACGGGGATGTGCAGAGTACAATTGAATTGAAGGAATAACTCTTTGGATTTCTTTAGTATTGCAAAGTAACTATAATTAACAACAATTACATGAATATCTCAAAATGGTTAACAAGTGTTTGAATATTCTCAGAACAAAAGTACAAAGTTACAGGTATGTTAATTATCCTGATCTGCTCATTACACATGGTATACATGCATTGCAATATCACATCTACCACATTAATATGCACAATTATTGTGAGTCAAATAATATAGTAAAATATTGTTAAATCTCAGCTTTGATACACAAACACATGTACACACACTCACACACATGTACAGATATGTGCATCAACACACAGATGCAGTTAGACAGGCTATGAAATCTACCAGTTGATTTTTGATAGAAAATTACACTTTGGTGTGATGTCCTAATAACTAAAATGGGGATGATAACTTATGTGGTTGATAATATATAAAAAGCAAATTACATGTGGATGATACCAAATGAGTTGTTAATACCTTCTGTATTAGTCCTATGGGACTTCCTAAAATAAGTTGAATATTCCAGCCCTAGCCATACATGTTCTTGGTCTTCTCAGCCTCAGCTTGCATGAGCAGAGTGTTCCAACATCCCCAGTCCTCATCTTTAAGGCATTATAACTGTGTCTCTTAATTCTCAGGACTTAAGAGTGTGTAGTCGAAACTTTATATGCCCCAGTACAGGGGAACGCCAGGGCCAAAAAAATGGGAATGGTGGGTAGGGAAGTGGCAGGGGGAGGGTATGAGGGACTTTTGGGATAGCATTGGAAATGTAATTGAGGAAAATACGTAATAAAAAAAAAGAGTGTGTAGTCACAGAAAGTTTGGATCAAAGCCAATGTTTCCAGGGAGAATAACTGTGGTTTTAATATTCTATAGATGCTAAGCCAGGATTTGTGTGCAAACACGGTGTTTACTATTATGACTCTATTCATTTTCCATGACTGATAGACATTCAAATCCCATGGCTTGGCAGTTCTCTGATGGCATGATAATAATGTTCCATTTTGATGACTGATACATGGAAAGCATCAGTCTGAACCTATGCTTTCTATAAAATGGATATCAAATCTATACCTAGAAGCGGTGTTGATATATTTTACCATGACTAGTTAAGGCTGTATCTGTGATGCAAGACTCGAGTACATGAGGCTCCTTCCAAGGTTTTACTTCTGGGATACCATATCAATAAGAAATGGCCACCACCAGTACATATGGGATTATTTATTCTTTTTCAACATACTGTATTCTGTTAGGTAATAATTTGTATAGTTAAGCATTTGGACAGCAAGCATAGAATAAGATAATGTTTTCTGATTAACTCAGCGGTTCTTAGATTTAATGAAAAAGTGATTTTGATGTCACACAACTTGGCAACTTTTAATACACAAAACCATAGAAATGTATTGAATAATATGAAGGGAATTCCAGGCTATTTCAAGGCAACAAACAAACAAAAATCCCAATAAAATCAACCAACCAACCAAACAAAACACACTTGACAAAAAAAAAAAAAAAAAAAACATTCTAGAGATGACTTTGGTGCCCACTGTCTTTTCCCAGGAGCACACAGGACTGGGAGAAGGTGAACCTGGCCTAACCACACTCTTGGTTTAGCCTCTGTACACCTAACCATGGGAGGAACCCTTCATTGGCTCACTAGTCCCATTCTGTTTCTGTCTTCCCAGATGTGACCTTTGTGGTAAACCTTGGTGCTGAGCAGAGAAGCCAAACACTAGGAAAACTGCTTGTGAAGTGCTACTCCTGCTTACGGCCAGAAGATAACAAAAGAGAAACTTGGTTTCTACAGTTAGTTCACTTTCTTCCCTTCAAGTTTCTGGACATATTCCCCACTATTTTTCTTGGTTTTCGGTGTGCATTAAATACGTTTTTTCTAAATGAAACAGAAAACCGAGTCATAACAAATGTTCAGGTAAGTTAGCAATGATTGCAAGTCAAATGCAGTTGCCACAGCAGCCATCTAGGAAATGCTCTGAAGTGACCCTTTAAAGTTCCTCCAAAGCTCAACCAAAGCGCATCCCTCTAAGTGAATAACGCGCCGTGCTGATTCAATGAAGGCTTCTTTGCATTTCTTCCTTGTTTTGCCCTCCAAGTAAGTACACACACTCAGTACTACACTATAAATCTGTTTCTTCTTTCAAATTGCTCTTATTTAGTGAACTTTTAGCTCCTCTTTCTCTTTCTCATAACTGATCTATTAAAGAATCTGGGCTTCTCTGCCTGTGGAGTTTCCTCCTGTGTAGGTTACAAGTGCATTGTGCAGCTCAATACAATCTCCTGCCTTGTCAACAGTCTACAAAAGGACAGCTGGATTCAGAGGCTCAGTCGGCCTGGGATCAAACCCACCCAACAACACTGAAAGTTGTGCTTTGGCCTCTCATCATTATTGTAGCTAGATTCTTGTCTTTTTCTGTTTCTAAATTCACCAATGATACTCAATGTCTGGACTCATTACTAGATTGAACCTTACAAAAAGCCAATATAGACATGTTACAATTTTGGTTTGTTATCTTAAATGCAATAAATATGCTTTATGGCTCCAGAATATGATCTATTTTGGTGAAGATAAGTATATAAAATTGGAAGACTGTGTGTTCTGCTATTGTTGAATGAAACATTCTATAAATGTCGATTAGGTGCAGTTGATTGATGGTGGCATTCAATTCATTTCTGTCCTCACTGATTTTCTTACTCCTGGATCAGCCCATTACTAACATAATATTACAGTCTCCAGCTGGAACAGCAGACTCATCTTTTTTTCCTTGAAGTTCAGTCAATTTTTGTTTCATGTGTTATGGCAGTGTTGCAAGCAACATATAGTTTTAAATTAGGTAAATTCTGAGGCAGCACCCTTGGCAGGCCGCAGACAGCCGGCCACCATCCGGACCAGAGGACAGGTGTCCGCCTGGCTTGGGAGGCGGCCTCAGCCTCAGCAGCAGCAGTTGCCATCTGGGTTCCGGGTCTCTGCGGGACCTAGGAAATTAGTCTGAACAGGTGAGAGGGTGCGCCAGAGAACTGGACAGCTTCTGGAACAGGCGGAAGCACAGAGCCACTGAGGCAGTACCCTTTGCAGGCTGCAGACAGCCGGCCACCTTCCGGACCAGAGGACAGGTGTCCGCCTGGCTCGAGAGGCGGCCTCAGCCTCAGGAGCAGCGGTCGCCATCTTGATTCCAGGACTCCCTGGAACTTAGGAATTTAGTCTGCACAGGTGAGAGTCCGCACCACAGAAGCTGACAGCTTCTGGGAACTGCCAAAGCAACACAGCTTCTGAGAGAGGCCCTGTTTTGGGCCTTCTTCTTCGACCAGGAGGAGGTCCAAAAACAAGATATCTGCGCACCTTTCCTGTAAGAGAGCTTGCCAGCAGAGAGTGCTCTGAGCACTGAAACTCAGAGGAGAGAATCTGTCTCCCAGGTCTGCTGATAGACGGTAACAGAATCACCAGAAGAACAATCTCTAAACAGAGTCAACTATAACTACTAACTCCAGAGATTACCAGATGGCGAAAGATAAACGTAGGAATCCTACTAACAGGAACCAAGACCACTCACCATCATCAGAACCCAGCACTCCCACTTCGCCCAGTCCAGGGCACCCCAACACACCTGAAAACCTAGACCTAGATTTAAAAGCATATCTCATGATGATGGTAGAGGACATCAAGAAGGACTTTAATAAATCACTTAAAGAAATACAGGAGAACACTGCTAAAGAGTTACAAGTCCTTAAAGAAAAACAGGAAAACACAATCAAACAGGTAGAAGTCCTTACAGAAAAAGAGGAAAAAACATACAAACAGGTGATGGAAATGAACAAAACCATACTAGACCTAAAAAGGGAAGTAGAAACAATAAAGAAAACTCAAAGTGAGGCAACACTGGAGATAGAAACCCTAGGAAAGAAATCTGGAACCATAGATTTGAGCATCAGCAACAGAATACAAGAGATGGAAGAGAGAATCTCAGGTGCAGAAGATTCCATAGAGAACATCGGCACAACAATCAAAGAAAATGGAAAATGCAAAAAGATCCTAACTCAAAATATCCATGAAATCCAGGACACAATGAGAAGACCAAACCTACGGATAATAGGAGTGGATGAGAATGAAGATTTTCAACTCAAAGGACCAGCAAACATCTTCAACAAAATTATTGAAGAAAACTTCCCAAATATAAAGAAAGAGATACCTATGAACATACAAGAAGCCTACAGAACTCCAAATAGACTGGACCAGAAAAGAAATTCCTCCAGACACATAATAATCAGAACAACAAATGCACTAAATAAAGATAGAATACTAAAAGCAGTAAGGGAAAAAGGTCAAGTAACATACAAAGGCAAGCCTATCAGAATTACACCAGATTTTTCACCAGAGACTATGAAAGCCAGAAGAGCCTGGACAGATGTTATACAGACACTAAGAGAACACAAATTCCAGCCCAGGCTACTATACCCAGCCAAACTCTCAATTACCATAGATGGAGAAACCAAAGTATTCCACGACAAAACCAAATTCACACATTATCTACCCACGAATCCAGCCCTTCAAAGGTTAATAACAGAAAAAAACCAATACAAGAACGGGAACAATGCCCTAGAAAAAACAAGAAGGTAATCCCTCAACAAACCTAAAAGAAGACAGCCACAAGAACAGAATGCCAACTTTAACAACAAAAATAACAGGAAGCAACAATTACTTTTCCTTAATATCTCTTAACATCAATGGTCTCAACTCCCCAATAAAAAGACATAGACTAACAAACTGGCTACACAAACAAGACCCAACATTTTGCTGTTTACAGGAGACACATCTCAGAGAAAAAGATAGACACTACCTCAGAATAAAAGGCTGGAAAACAATTTTCCAAGCAAATGGTATGAAGAAACAAGCTGGAGTAGCCATCCTAATATCTGATAAGATTGACTTCCAACCCAAAGTCATCAAAAAAGACAAGGAGGGGCACTTCGTTCTCATCAAAGGTAAAATCCTCCAAGAGGAACTCTCAATTCTGAATACCTATGCTCCAAATACAAGGGCAGCCACATTCATTAAAGAAACTTTAGTAAAGCTCAAAGCACACATTGCACCTCACACAATAATAGTGGGAGACTTCAACACACCACTTTCACCAATGGACAGATCATGGAAACAGAAACTAAACAGGGACACACTGAAACTAACAGAAGTGATGAAACAAATGGATCTGACAGATATCTACAGAACATTTTATCCTAAAACAAAAGGATATACCTTCTTCTCAGCACCTCATGGTACCTTCTCCAAAATTGACCACATAATAGGTCACAAAACAGGCCTCAACAGATTCAAAAATATTGAAATTGTCCCATGTATCCTATCAGATCACCATGCACTAAGGCTGATCTTCAATAACAAAAAAAATAACAGAAAGCCAACACTCACGTGGAAACTGAACAACACTCTTCTCAATGATACCTTGGTCAAGGAAGGAATAAAGAAAGAAATTAAAGACTTTTTAGAGTTTAATGAAAATGAAGCCACAACGTACCCAAACCTTTGGGACACAATGAAAGCATTTCTAAGAGGGAAACTCATAGCTCTGAGTGCCTCCAAGAAGAAACGGGAGAGAGCACATACTAGCAGCTTGACAACACATCTAAAAGCTCTAGAAAAAAAGGAAGCAAATTCACCCAAGAGGAGTAGACGGCAGGAAATAATCGAACTCAGGGGTGAAATCAACCAAGTGGAAACAAGAAGAACTATTCAAAGAATTAACCAAACGAGGAGTTGGTTCTTTGAGAAAATCAACAAGATAGATAAACCCTTAGCTAGACTCACTAGAGGGCACAGGGACAAAATCCTAATTAACAAAATCAGAACTGAAAAGGGAGACATAACAACAGATCCTGAAGAAATCCAAAACACCATCAGATCCTTCTACAAAAGGCTATACTCAACAAAACTGGAAAACCTGGACGAAATGGACAAATTTCTGGACACATACCAGGTACCAAAGTTGAATCAGGATCAAGTTGACCTTCTAAACAGTCCCATATCCCCCAAAGAAATAGAAGCAGTTATAAATAGTCTCCCAGCCAAAAAAAGCCCAGGACCAGACGGGTTTAGTGCAGAGTTCTATCAGACCTTCAAAGAAGATCTAATTCCAGTTCTGCACAAACTTTTTCACAAGATAGAAATAGAAAGTACTCTACCCAACTCATTTTATGAAGCCACTATTACTCTGATACCTAAACCACAGAAAGATCCAACAAAGATAGAGAACTTCAGACCAATTTCTCTTATGAATATTGATGCAAAAATCCTCAATAAAATTCTCGCTAACCGAATCCAAGAACACATTAAAGCAATCATCCATCCTGACCAAGTAGGTTTCATCCCAGGGATGCAGGGATGGTTTAATATACGGAAATCCATCAATGTAATCCACTATATAAACAAACTCAAAGACAAAAACCACATGATCATCTCGTTAGATGCAGAAAAAGCATTTGACAAGATCCAACACCCATTCATGATAAAAGTTCTGGAAAGATCAGGAATTCAAGGCCCATACCTAAACATGATAAAAGCAATCTACAGCAAACCAGTAGCCAACATCAAAGTAAATGGAGAGAAGCTGGAAGCAATCCCACTAAAATCAGGGACTAGACAAGGCTGCCCACTTTCTCCCTACCTTTTCAACATAGTACTTGAAGTATTAGCCAGAGCAATTCGACAACAAAAGGAGATCAAGGGGATACAAATTGGAAAGGAGGAAGTCAAAATATCACTTTTTGCAGATGATATGATAGTATATATAAGTGACCCTAAAAATTCCACCAGAGAACTCCTAAACCTGATAAACAGCTTCGGTGAAGTAGCTGGATATAAAATTAACTCAAACAAGTCAATGGCCTTTCTCTACACAAAGAATAAACAGGCTGAGAAAGAAATTAGGGAAACAACACCCTTCTCAATAGTCACAAATAATATAAAATATCTCGGCGTGACTCTAACTAAGGAAGTGAAAGATCTGTATGATAAAAACTTCAAGTCTCTGAAGAAAGAAATTAAAGAAGATCTCAGATGATGGAAAGATCTCCCATGCTCATGGATTGGCAGGATCAACATTGTAAAAATGGCTATCTTGCCAAAAGCAATCTACAGATTCAATGCAATCCCCATCAAAATTCCAACTCAATTCTTCAACGAATTAGAAGGAGCAATTTGCAAATTCATCTGGAATAACAAAAAACCTAGGATAGCAAAAACTCTTCTCAAGGATAAAAGAACCTCTGGTGCAATCACCATGCCTGACCTAAAGCTTTACTACAGAGCAATTGTGGTAAAAACTGCATGGTACTGGTATAGAGACAGACAAGTAGACCAATGGAATAGAATTGAAGACACAGAAATGAACCCACACACCTATGGTCACTTGATCTTCGACAAGGGAGCTAAAACCATCCAGTGGAAGAAAGACAGCATTTTCAACAATTGGTGCTGGCACAACTGGTTGTTATCATGTAGAAGAATGCGAATCGATCCATACTTATCTCCTTGTACTAAGGTCAAATCTAAATGGATCAAAGAACTTCACATAAAACCAGAGACACTGAAACTTATAGAGGAGAAAGTGGGGAAAAGCCTTGAAGAAATGGGCACAGGCGAAAAATTCCTGAACAGAACAGCAATGGCTTGTGCTGTAAGATTGAGAATTGACAAATGGGACCTAACGAAACTCCAAAGTTTCTGCAAGGCCAAAAGACACCGTCAATAAGACAAAGAGACCACCAACAGATTGGGAAAGGATCTTTACCTATCCTAAATCAGATAGGGGACTAATATCCAACATATATAAAGAACTCAAGAAGGTGGACTTCAGAAAATCAAATAACCCCATTAAAAAATGGGGCTCAGAACTGAACAAAGAATTCTCACCTGAGGAATACTGAATGGTAGAGAAGCACCTGAAAAAATGTTCAACATCCTTAATCATCAGGGAAATGCAAATCAAAACAACCCTGAGATTCCACCTCACACCAGTCAGAATGTCTAAGATCAAAAATTCAGGTGACAGCAGATGCTGGCGAGGATGTGGAGAAAGAGGAACACTCCTCCATTGTTGGTGGGATTGCAGGCTTGTACAACCACTCTGGAAATCTGTCTGGCGGTTCCTCAGAAAATTGGACATAGTACTACCGGAGGATCCAGCAATACCTCTCCTGGGCATATATCCAGAAGATGCCCCAACTGGTAAGAAGGACACATGCTCCACTATGTTCATAGCAGCCTTGTTTATAATAGCCAGAAGCTGGAAAGAACCCAGATGCCCCTCAACAGAGGAATGGATACAGAAAATGTGGTACATCTACACAATGGAGTACTACTCAGCTATTAAAAAGAATGAATTTATGAAATTCCCAGCCAAATGGATGGACCTGGAGGGCATCATCCTGAGTGAGGTAACACATTCACAAAGGAACTCACACAATATGTACTCACTGATAAGTGGATATTAGCCCAAAACCTAGGATACCCAAGATATAAGATACAATTTCCTAAACACATGAAACTCAAGAAAAATGAAGACTGAAGTGTGGACACTATGCCCCTCCTTAGAAGTGGGAACAAAACACCCTTGGAAGGAGTTACAGAGACAAAGTTTGGAGCTGAGATGAAAGGATGGACCATGTAGAGACTGCCTTATCCAGGGATCCACCCCATAATCAGCATCCAAACCCTGACACCATTGCATACACTAGCAAGATTTTATCGAAAGGACCCAGATGTAGCTGTCTCTTGTGAGACTATGCCGGGGCCTAGCAAACACAGAAGTGGATGCTCACAGTCAGCTAATGGATGGATCACAGGGCTCCCAATGGAGGAGCTAGAGAAAGTACCCAAGGAGCTAAAGGGATCTGCAACCCTATAGGTGGATCAACATTATGAACTAACCAGTACCCCGGAGCTCTTGACTCTAGCTGCATATGTATCAAAAGATGGCCTAGTCGGCCATCACTGGAAAGAGAGGCCCATTGGACACACAAACTTTATATGCCCCAAAACAGGGGAACGCCAGGGCCAAAAAGGGGGAGTGGGCGGGTAGGGGAGTGGGGGTGGGTGGGGGACTTTTGGTATAGCATTGGAAATGTAAATGAGCTAAATACCTAATAAAAAATGGAAAGAAAAAAAATAAATTAGGTAAATTATACTCAGTAATATATTATTCTTTTTATGCTTGATCATTTTCCTTGTTCTAAGGCTGGTCTTGTCTGAAATTAATACACCTTCTCCATTTTATTTGTTTTTAAATGTTTTAATAATACATTTACTAATTCATGGAGAATTTCATACAATGTATTTTGATCATATTCACCCCCCTTCCCAACTCCTACAAAATCTACCCTAACTCCCTTATACATCCAACTTTATTTTTCTCTCCCCATCTCTTTCTCTCCCTCTCCATCCTCCTCCTTCTTTTCCTTTCATCCCCACATAAAGTCCAGTTTGTGTTGGCCACCTACTCTTAGGAATTGTGCCTTCCCTGAAATACGGTCAGTACAACCACTTTGGAAATCAGTCTGGCAGTTCCTCAGAAAATTGGACATAGTACTACCTGAGGACCCAGTTATACCACTCCTGGGCATATACCCAGAAGATGCTCCAACATATAACAAGGACACATGCTCCACTATATTCAGAGCAGAACATACCCAGAAACTGGAAAGAATCTAGATTTCCCTCAACAGAGGAATGGGTACAGAAAATGTGGTACATTTACACAATGAAGTACTACTCAGCTATTTAAAGCAATGAATTCATGAAATTCTTAGGCAAATGGATGGAACTAGAAAATATTATCCTGAGTGAGTTAACCCCGTCACAAAAGAACACACATGGTATGTACTCACTGATATGTGGATATTAGCACAAATGCTCGGAATACCCAAGATTCAATTTACAGACCACATGAAGCTCAAGAAGGAGGAAAACCAAAAAGTGGATGCTTCAGTCCTTCTTAGAAGGGGTAACAAAATACTCATGGAAAGTAGAGTGTGGGAAGGACTTGGGAGGAAGAAAGGAGGGGGGAAGGGGGTCAGGGTCAGGTGTGACAGCAGACAGGGATGATATACAGAGGTTCAGAAATTTGAAGAGAGGTGTGTAGCAATGGGGGATGAGGAACTGGGGGGAGCCACCAGCAAGTCTCATATGCCAGGAAAGCAAGAGGCTCCCAGGACCCAACAGGGATGAGATTAGCCGAAGCGCCCAACAAAGTGGAGGGAGAACCTGAAGAGACCATATCCAGAGGTTAGGCAAGGCTCCCAGTTGGGGGATGGGGCCACCCACTCATCTCCAAATTTTTAACCCAGAAAGGCTCCTGTTTAAAGGAAATATGGGGACAAAGTGTGGAGCAGAGACTGAAGGAAAGGCCATACAGAGACTGCCCCACCTAGGAATCTATCCATATACAGACACCAAACCCAGACAATACTGTGGATGCCAAGAAGTGCTTGCCTGATATAGCAGTCTCCTGAGAGGCTCTGCAAGAGCCTGACAAATACAGAGGCGAATGCTCACAGCCAACCATTAGACTTAGCACAGGGTCCCCAATGAAGGAACTAGAGAAAGGACCCAAGGAACTGAAGGGATTTGCAACCCCATAGGAAGAACAACAATTTCAACCAACCAGACCCCCACAGAGTTCCCAGGGATTAATTCACCAACCAAAGAGTACACATTGAGCAACCCATGGCTCCAGCTGCATTTGTAGTAGAGACATTGTCTGGCATCAATAAGAGGAGAAATCCTTGGTCCTGTGAAGGCTTGATTCCCCAGTGTATGGGAATGCCAGGGCAGTGACATGGGCGTGGGTAGGTGAGAGGGAAGCATCCTCATAGAAGCAGGGGAAGGGAGAATGAGAGAGAGAGAGAAACATTCCTGAGGGGAAACCAGGGAAGGGGATAACATTTGAAATGTAAATACATTAAATATCCAATAAAAAAAAAAAAGAACCCTTTCCCCCTCTGCAAACAAAACTGACTTTCCTACCCCTACACTAAATGTCAGTAGCTTCTCAGCTACAGGTAGGACTTTATGCACCTTTTGTTTTCTCCATGCTTCAAATTTATATGCCTTGCTGCAATTTTGCAAGTCTTGAGCATACACAGATCTTGCACATGTTATTACAAATTCTATGAGATGATATGGTCATCTGTCATGCTGCTTTTAAAAAGCACCATTTCCTTGGACTCATTTACCACCTCTGATTCTTACATCCTCTCAGCATCCTCTCTTCTTCTAAGACCCCTAAGCTTGAGGAGAGGGATGAGTTATAGACATCCCATTTCGGGTTGGACATGCTAAATCTCTTATTCTCTGCATGCTAATGAGTTGTGTCTGTGTTAATCAGCAGCTACTGAGAGAAGGAGCTACTCTGAAGAGGACTGAGCAATTCAGTGCTCTTTGGGCATAATAATACATCACTGGGGGTTGTTTTTGGTGCTATGTTCTTGTAGCAGATTAATGACGGGAATATGTAGTGTCTTCAGCAATAGGACTTTATGGTAAAGGTCTGGGTAGTAACCAACAACATCGTAAAATTCCTGTAATGCTTGTGACTCCATTTGCCAACAACCCCAAAAGAGATAATCAATGCTTGCTACTCAGCTTTTTATTTGGCAAATGGTGTCTAGTTGAAGTATTATGCCCCAAATAGAATAAGCCAATTTACCTCCTCTTTATATATGTACATATTTTAGGATGCTTCTATAGAAGAAGGTTTCCACCTGGCTTTTACAAAGGGTTTTAAGTATTAGTTATCCTGCCCCATGTTCCCTCCTCTATACTATCTTCTTTCCTCCACCCCATTTGATACTTCCTTTTCCATTTTCCCCTTCACCCCCCTTTTGTGTTTGTTTGTTTGTTTGTTTGTTTGTTTTCGAGACAGGGTTTCTCTGTGTAGCCCTGGCTGGCCTGGAACTCACTCTGTAGACCAGGCTGGCCTCGAACTCAGAAATTCGCCTGCCTCTGCCTCCTGAGTGCTGGGATTAAAGGTGTGGGCCACCACGCCCGGTCCCCTTCCCCCTTCTATAACACTATTTTTATTTCCTTATCCTTGAAAAATCTCCTCCTACAGCATTGTGTCTTACTAGCTATATAACCCTTGTAGATATTCCAACTGAAACATACACGTCTAAAGCTTAAAATCTAACATCTAACATGTGATATTTATCGTATTGAGTTACCTCACTCAGAATGATTGTTTCGAGTTATACTCATTTGCCTGCAAATTTTATTTTTTTTTGAAATATATTTCATTGTCTAAATGTACCGCATTTTCATTATCTACTTATCAGTTGAAGGGCTTCTGGCTGCTTCCATTTCTGACTATTATGATTAGAGCAGCATTGAACATGGATAAGCAGGTAAGTTCTGTATTAAGTTGCATAGAATCCTTTTGGTACGTGTCCAAGAGTGGTGTAACTAGATCTTATAGTAGAGCTATGTCCAGCTTTCTGAGGAACCTCTGGAGTTGCTGCATCAGTTTCATGCCCATCACCACTAAATAAATGTCCACACTTCCCTGTGTCGTTGCCATTTGCTGTAATCTGCTTTATGTTTGCTTGTTTTATCTTTTACACTGTTTAGTTTTCTTTTTGTCTTATCTTAGCCATTCTGACTGGAGAAAGATGTAATCTCCAAGTAGTTTTCATTTGGATTTCCCACCCAAAAAAAATAAGGATTTGAACACTTTTTAAAATATTTCTTTTCTTTTTTAAAATTTATTTATTCTTTAATCAATTTTTTACAATTCAGGCTTTATCCCCTTCCTGGTCCACCATCCAACTATTCCACATTCCACACCTCCCCCCCCCATACCCATCCCCCTCTCTCCAAGAGGATGCACCCACCCATACCCCCACGTCCACCCCACCAGAACTCCCCACACCCTGGGGCCTCAAGTCTCTTGAGGGTTAGGTGCATCTTCTCTGACTGAGTCCAAACCCTGCAGTCCTCTGCTGTATATGTGTTGGGAGTCACGGAGGTCTCATATCAGCTGCTGTACTATGCTCAGTGACTGAGAGATCCCGGGGACAAGGTTAGTTGAGACTGCTGGTCTTCCTTGAGGGGCTTCCTCCTCCTCAGCTTCTTCCAGCTTTTCCCTAATTCGACCACAGGGGTCACCAGCTTCTGTCCATTGGTTGGGTGCAAATATCTGCATCTAGCTCTTTCAGCTGCTTGTTGAGCAGTCATGATAGGTGCCTGTTTGTAAGCTCACCATAGCATCAGTAACAGTGTCAGGCCTTGGGGTCTCCCCCTGAGGTGGATTCAAATTTGGGCCTGTTACCAGACCTCCTTTTCCTTAGTCTCTTCTCCATTTTTGTTCCTGCAGTTCTTTCAGACAGGAACAATTCTGGGTCAGAGTTTTTGACTATGGGATGGCAATCCCCTCCCTCACTTGATGCCCTGTCTTTCTGCTGGAAATGGACTCTACAAGTTCCCTCTCCCCACTGCAGGGCTTTCATCTAAGGTCCCTCCCTTTGAGTCCTGAGAGTCTCTCACCTCCCAGGTCTCTGGTACAGAGTCTAGAGGGTCTCCCACCTCCTTTCTTCCCAGGTTACCTGTTTCAATTCTTTCTTCTGGCCCTGAGGGCTTCAGTCCTGTTCCCTAACCCCCACCCCAATACCTGATCATGTTCCCCTCTTCCCCTCCCTGTGACCTTTCTCACCCACATGCCTCCCTCCTCTCTTGTGAAATGCTTTCTTCTTCCTCCCAAGTGGGATTGAGGCATACTCACTTGGGACCTTTGGCTCGTTAGCCTTCTTGAGTCCCGTGCATTGTATCCTGGGAATTCTGTACTCTTTTGGTTAATATCCACTTATTAGTGAGTACATACCATTCATATCCTTTTGGGTCTCAGTTACCTCACTCAGGATGATATTTTCTAGTTCCATCAATTTGCTTGCAAAACTCATGATGTCCTTGTTCTTAATAGCTGAGTAGTACTCCATTGTGTAAATGAACCACATTTTCTGTATCCATTCTTCTGTTGTGGGACATCTGGGTTGTTTCCAGCTTCTGGCTATCCAGAAATATTTCTTAACCATTTATGTTTTATCTTTTGAGAACTCTATTCTCCTGCTTATTTTAATTGGATAATTTGTTTTCTTGATTCTGAGGTTTGTTTGTTTTTTTCCAAAAAGTCCTTTATATGCTCAGATAATAGCCCTTTGTCAGACCTGTAGCTAGTAAAAGCTTTTTTCCCCCATTCTCATTCTGTTTACTCAAATAATCATCTGCTTGGCTGCGAAGAAACTTTAGCTGCATGTAAACCCATTTGTCAATGGTTGACCTTACTGCTTGTGGTATTTGAGATCAAAAAGTTCTTCTCTGTGCCTATAATTTCAAGCACATTCCCTACTTTCTTTTCTATCAGATTTAGGGTATCAGGTTTTATGCTACGATCTTCCATTCATTAGGAGCTCAGGTTTGCTTGGGGTAAAAGATGTGGTTCTAGTTTCACTCCTCTAGCTGTAGTTATACAATTTGAACAGCATCATTTATTGAAGATGCTATGTTTTATCCAGTGTGTATTTTCTCCCTTTGTGGTTAAAATCAGATTATAGTAATATGAGTTTATATGTTCAACTCTATTCCATCAACCAGTCTGTTTTCATTTGTTTGTTTGTTTTGCCATGACCAGGTGTTTTTATACTCAGTAGTATAACTTAAAATCTGAAATCATGATATCTCCAGTTTTACTATTGTTATGACTATTCCTTTGGTTTTGCGCATATGTGCTTGCACAACAAAATTATTTTTCAATTTTTATCAAGAATGTTTTGGAATTTTCATAGTGATTTCTTGAATTTATAGATTTCTTTTGGTAAGATGGTCATTTTCATGATATTAATCCTACCAATCCATGACCATAGGAGGTTTTCCATCTTCCCATATCTTTATCAAGTTCTTTCGTCAACATTTTAAAACTTTTATTATACACATCTTTAAGTTCCTTCAGTTTTTACTTTTAAAGAAATTTTTGAGAATATTCTCTTATTTCATTCTCAGATTGCTTGTTGTTTATTTACAGAAAGTACTGGTTTTTGTGTTAAATTTGTATTCTACTTTGTTAATGTATTTATCATCTGTAAACATTTCCTGGTGAAATGCTTTGAGTCTTTTATGTACAAAATCATATCATCAATAAATGTGGATACTGAATTCTTCCCTTCCTATTTGTACCCCGTTAATCTCCTTTGGCTATCTTACTGTTCTAGCTAGGATTTCAAGTACTACACTGAACAGCAATGGAGAGGGTGAACTTCTTTATCTTGTTCCTAATTTTAGTGAAAATGCTTTGAGCTTCTCTCCGTTTACTGTGATGTTAACTGCAGGCTTATAGATTGCCTTTGTTATGTTAAAATATGTCTCGTATCTCTAGTCTCACCAACACTTTTATCATGAATGGAAGCTGTATTTTTGGAAAAAGCCTTTCTACATCTAATGAGGCAGGTGATCATGTGTTTTCTGTTCCGGAGTCTGTTATATGATTATATTTATTGATTTATATATGTTGAAATATCCCTGTATCTCTAGGATGAAGCTGACTTGATCATACTACATAATCTTTTTAAAAATATTTTATTACATATTTTCCTCAATTACATTTCCAATGCAATCCCAAAAGTCCCCCATACCATCCCCCCCACTTCCCTACACACCCATTCCCAATTTTTTGGCCCTGGCGTTCCCCTATACTGGGGCATATACAGTTTGCATGTCCAATGGGCCTCTCTTTCCAGTGATGGCCGACTAGGCCATCTTTTCATACATATGCAGCTAGAGTCAAGAGCTCCGGGATACTGGTTAGTTCATAATGTTGTTCCACCTATAGGGTTGCAGATCCCTTTAGCTCCTTGGCTACTTTCTCTAGCTCCTCCATTGGGAGCCCTGTGATCCATCCAATAGCTGACTGTGAGCATCCACTTCTGTGTTTGCTAGGCCCTGGCATAGTCTCACAAGAGACAGCTAAGTCTGGGTCCTTTCAACAAAATCTTGCTAGTGTATGCAATGGTGTCAGCATTTGGAAGCTGATTATGGGGTGGATCCCTGGATATGGCAGTATCTAGATTGTCCATCCTTTCGTCTCAGATCCAAACATTGTCTCTGTAACTCCTTCCATGGGTGTTTTGTTCCCAATTCTAAGGAGGGGCATAGTGTCCACACTTCAGTCTTCATTTTTCTTGAGTTTCATGTGTTTAACAAATTGTATCTTATATCTTGGGTATCTTAGGTTTTGGGCTAATATCCACTTATCAGTGAGTACATATTGTGTGAGTTCCTTTGTGAATGTGTTACCTCACTCAGGATGATGCCCTCCAGGTCCATCCATTTGGCTAGGAATTTCATAAATTCATTCTTTTGTAATAGCTGAGTAGTACTCCATTGTGTAAATGTACCACATTTTCCGTATCCATTCCTCTGTTGAGAGGCATCTGGGTTCTTTCCAGCTTCTGGCTATTATAAATAAGGCTGCTATGAACATAGTGGAGCATGTGTCCTTCTTACCAGTTGGGACATCTTCTGGATATATGCCCAGGAGAGGTATTGCTGGATCCTCCGGTAGAACTATGTCCAATTTTCTGAGGAACCGCCAGACTGATTTCCAGAGTGGTTGTACAAGCCTGCAATCCCACCAACAATGAAGGAGTGTTCCTCTTTCTCCACATCCTCGCCAGCATTTGCTGGCACCTGAATTTTTGATCTTAGCCATTCTGACTGGTGTGAGGTAGAATCTCAGGGTTGTTTTGATTTGCATTTCCCTGATGATTAAGGATGTTGAACATTTTTTCAGGTGCTTCTCTGTCATTCGGTATTCCTCAGGTGAGAATTCTTTGTTCACTTCTGAGCCCCATTTTTTAATGGGGTTATTTGATTTTCTGAAGTCCACCTTCTTGAGTTCTTTATATATGTTGGATATTAGTCCCCTATCTGATTTAGGATAGGTAAAGATCCTTTCCCAATCTGTTGGTGGTCTTTTTGTCTTATTGACGGTGTCTTTTGCCTTGCAGAAGCTTTGGAGTTTCATGAGGTCCCATTTGTCAATTCTCGATCTTACAGCACAAGCCATTGCTGTTCTATTCAGGAATTTTTCCCCTGTGCCCATTTCTTCAAGGCTTTTCCCCACTTTCTCCTCTATAAGTTTCAGTGTCTCTGGTTTTATGTGAAGTTCCTTGATCCACTTAGATTTGACCTTAGTACAAGGAGATAAGTATGGGTCGATTCGCATTCTTCTACACGATAACAACCAGTTATGCCAGCACCATTTGTTGAAAATGCTGTCTTTCTTCCACTGGATGGTTATAGCTCCCTTGTCGAAGATCAAGTGACCATAGGTGTGTGGGTTCATTTCTGGGTCTTCAATTCTATTCCATTGGTCTACTTGTCTGTCTCTATACCAGTACCATGCAGTTTTTATCACAATTGCTCTGTAGTAAAGCTTTAGGTCAGGCATGGTGATTGCACCAGAGGTTCTTTTATCCTTTAGAAGAGTTTTTGCTATCCTAGGTTTTTTGTTATTCCAGATGAATTTGAAGATTGCTCTTTCTAATTCGTTGAAGAATTGAGTTGGAATTTTGATGGGGATTGCCTTGAATCTGTAGATTGCTTTTGGCAAGATAGCCATTTTAACAATGTTTACATGCCAATCCATGAGCATGGGAGATCTTTCCATCTTCTGAGATCTTCTTTGATTTCTTTCTTCAGAGACTTGAAGTTCTTATCATACAGATCTTTCACTTCCTTAGTTAGAGTCACGCCACGATATTTTATATTATTTGTGACTATTGAGAAGGGTGTTGTTTCCCTAATTTCTTTCTCAGCCTGTTTATTCTTTGTGTAGAGAAAGGCCATTGACTTGTTTGAGTTAATTTTATATCCAGCTACTTCACCAAAGCTGTTTATCAGGTTTAGGAGTTCTCTGGTGGAATTTTTAGGGTCACTTATATATACTATCATATCATCTGCAAAAGTGATATTTTGACTTTATCTTTTCCAATTTGTATCCCCTTGATCTCCTTTTGTTGTCGAATTGCTCTGGCTAGGACTTCAAGTACTATGTTGAAAAGGTAGGGAGAAAGTGGGCAGCCTTGTCTAGTCCCTGATTTTAGTGGGATTGCTTCAAGCTTCTCACCATTTACTTAGATGTTGGCTACTGGTTTGCTGTAGATTGCTTTTATCATGTTTAGTTATGGGATTGAATTCCTGATCTTTCTAAGATTTTTATCATGAATGGGTGTTGGATCTTGTCGAATGCTTTTTCTGCATCAAATGAGATGATCATGAGGTTTTTGTCTTTGAGTTTGTTTATATAATGGATTTGGTTGATGGATTTCCGTATATTAAACCATCCCTGCATCCCTGGAATAAAACCTACTTGGTCAGGATGGATGATTGCTTTAATGTGTTCTTGGATTCGGTTAGCAAGAATTTTATTGAAGATTTTTGCATCAATATTCATAAGGGAAATTGGTCTGAAGTTCTCTCTCCTTGTTTGATATTTCTGTGGTTTAGGTATCAGAGTAATTGTGGCTTCATAGAATGAGTTGGGTACAGTACCTTCTGCTTCTATTTTGTGGAATAGTTTGTGCAGAACTAGAATTAGATCTTCTTTGAAGGTCTGATAGAACTCTGCACTAAACCCATCTGGTCCTGGGCTTTTTTTAGCTGGGAGACTATTAATAACTGCTTCTATTTCTTTAGGGGATATGGACTGTTTAGAAGGTCAACTTGATCCTGATACAACTTTGGTACCTGGTATCTGTCCAGAAATTTGTCCATTTCATCCAGGTTTTCCAGTTTTGTTGAGTATAGCCTTTTGTAGAAGGATCTGATGGTGTTTTGGATTTCTTCAGGATCTGTTGTTATGTCTCCCTTTTCATTTGTAATTTTGTTAATTAGGATTTTGTCCCTGTGCCCTCTAGTGAGTCTAGCTAAGGGTTTAACTATCTTGTTGATTTTCTCAAAGAACCAACTCCTCGTTTGGTTAATTCTTTGAATAGTTCTTCTTGTTTCCACTTGGTTGATTTCACCCCTGAGTTTGATTATTTCCTGCCATCTACTCCTCTTGGGCGAATTTGCTTCCTTTTTTTCTAGAGCTTTTAGATGTGTTGTCAAGCTGCTAGTGTGTGCTCTCTCCAGTTTCTTCTTGGAGGCACTCAGAGCTATGAGTTTCCCTCTTAGAAATGCTTTCATTGTGTTCCATAGGTTTGGGTATGTTGTGGCTTCATTTTCATTAAACTCTAAAAAGTCTTTAATTTCTTTCTTTATTCCATCCTTGACCAAGGTATCATTGAGAAGAGTGTTATTCAGTTTCCACGTGAATTTTGGCTTTCCATTATTTATGTTGTTATTGAAGATCAGCCTTAGGCCATGGTGGTCTGATAGGATGCATGGGACAATTTCAATATTTTTGTATATGTTGAGGCGTGTTTTATGACCAATTATATGGTCAATTTTGGAGAAGGTCCCGTGAGGTGCTGAGAAGAAGGTATATCCTTTTGTTTTAGGATAAAATGTTCTGTAGATATGTGTCAGATCCATTTGTTTCATAACTTCTGTTAGTTTCACTGTGTCCCTGTTTAGTTTCTGTTTCCACGATCTGTTTATTGATGAAATTGGTGTGTTGAAATCTCCCACTATTATTGTGTGAGGTGCAATGTGTGCTTTGAGCTTTACTAAGGTGTCTTTAATGAATGTGACTGCCCTTGCATTTGGGGCATAGATACTCAGAATTGAGAGTTCCTCTTGGAGGATTTTACCTTTGATGAGTATGAAGTGCCCCTCCTTGTCTTTTTTGATAACTTTGGGTTGGAAGTCAATTTTGTTAGATATTAGAATGGCTACTCCAGCTTGTTTCTTCATACCATTTGCTTGGAAAATTGTTTTCCAGCTTTTCACTCTGAGGTAGTGTCTGTCTTTTTCCCTGAGATGGGTTTCCTGTAAGCAGCAGAATGTTGGGTCCTGTTTGTGTAGCCATTCTGTTAGTCTATGTCTTTTTATTGGGGAATTGAGTCCATTGATATTAAGAGATATTAAGGAAAAGTAATCGTTGCTTCCTTTTATTTTTGTTGTTAGAGTTGGCATTCTTTTTTATGGCAGTCTTCTTTTTGGTTCGTTGAGGGATTACTTTCTTACTTTTTCTAGGGCATGATTTCTGTCCTTGTATTTTTTTTTTCTGTTATTATCCTTTGAAGGGCTGGATTCTTGGAAAGATAATGTGTGAATTTGGTTTTGTCGTGGAATACTTTGGTTTCTCCATCTATGGTAATTGAGAGTTTAGCCGGGTATAGTAGCCTGGGCTGGCATTGGTGATCTCTTAGTGTCTGTATAACATCTGTCCAGGCTCTTCTGGCTTTCATAGTCTCTGGTGAAAAGTCTGGTGTAATTCTGATAGGCCTGCCTTTTTATGTTACTTGACCTTTATCCCTTACTGCTTTTAATATTCTATCTTTATTTAGTGCATTTGTTGTTCTGATTATTATGTGTCTGGAGGAATTTCTTTTCTGGTCCAGTCTATTTGGAGTTCTGTAGGCTTCTTGTATGATCATGGGCATCTCTTTCTTTATGTTTGGGAAGTTTTCTTCTATTATTTTGTTGAAGATATTAGCTGGCCCTTTAAGTTGAAAATCTTCATTCTCATCAACTCCTATTATCCGTAGGTTTGGTCTTCTCATTGTGTCCTGGATTTCCTGGATGTTTTGAGTTAGGATCCTTTTGCATTTTGTATTTTTTTTTTTTAGATTGTTGTGCCGATGTTCTCTATGGAATCTTCTGCACCTGAGATTCTCTCTTCCATTTCTTGTATTCTGTTGCTGATGCTCGCATCTATGGTTCCAGATCTTTTTCCTAGGGTTTCTATCTCCAGTGTTGCCTCGCTTTGGATTTTCTTTATTGTGTCTACTTCCCTTTTTAGTTCTAGTATGGTTTTGTTCATTTCCATCACCTGTTTGGATGTGTTTTCCTGTTTTTCTTTAAGGACTTCTCCCTGTTTGGTTGTGTTTTCCTGCTTTTCTTTAAGGGCCTGTAACTCTTTAGCAGTGCTCTCCTGTATTTCTTTAAGTGAGTTATGAAAGTCCTTCTTGATGTCCTCTACCATCATCATGAGAAATGTTTTTAAATCTGGGTCTAGATTTTCGGTTGTGTTGGGGTGCCCAGGACTAGGTGGGGTGGGAGTGCTGCGTTCTGATGATAGTGAGTGGTCTTGATTTCTCTTAGTAGGATTCTTACCTTTGCCTTTCGCCATCTGGTAATCTCTGAAGCTAGCTGTTATAGTTGTCTCTGGTTAGAGCTTGTTCCTCAGGTGACTCTGTTAGCCTCTATAAGCAGACCTGGGAGGCTAGCTCTCTGCTTAGTTTCAGCGGGCAGAGTATTCTCTGCAGGCAAGCTCTCTTCTTGCAGGGAAGGTACCCAGATATCTGGTGTTCGAACCTGCCTCCTGGCAGAAGTTGTGTTCCACTCACCAGAGGTTTTAGGATCCCATGGGGAATCCTGTGTGGGCCCTTGCGGGTGTTGGGCGACTCTGCTGGCAAGGCACCCTGGTGCTCGAGTGGAGCAGAAGGGACTTGTGCCCCAGGTCAGGCCCGGGCCGTCTGCTTCCCTAGTTACTGCAGTCTCAGGTTCCGAGAGATTGGATTGGGGCAGACACTGTGTTCCACTCACCAGAGGTCTTAGAATCCCATGGGGAATCCTGTGTGGGCCCTTGTGGGTGTCGGGAGACTCTGCTGGCAAGGCACCCCGGTGCTGGAGTGGACCGGAAGTGCCTACATAATCTTTATAATGGGTTCTTGAATTTATTTATAAGTATTTGGTTGAGAATTATTACATTGATAGTTATCAAAGATAATGGCCTATTATATTCTTTTTGCTGTTGTTGAGAATTTGGCTTTATAATCAGGGTATTCCTGGCTCCATAAAAAGAATATAAAATTTTTCTTTCTATTTCGTAGAATAATTTAAGGAATACGTAAATTATTAGTTAGTTCTTCTTTGAAGGTCTATTAGAATTCTCCACTGAAATCACCTGAACCTGGGATTTTCTGAGTTGGGGGTATTTTTTATTACTACCTTGATCTCATTGATTGTTATGGGGCTGCTTAAATTACCTTCTTCATCTTAATTCAATGAATGTGAATGAATGTGTGCCTCTGCAGCAGGAAATGGGGTCCTTTGGGAATATGCTCAAGAATAGTATAGCTGGGTTATATGATAGATCTATTTCTAGTTTTCTGAGGAACTTCCATACTGATTTTCATAGTGCCTGCACCAATTTAACAACAGTGCATAAATATGCTCTACTTCCTACATTCTCACCATCATTTAATTTCTTTTGTTTTCTTAATCCTAGACATTTTGATTGTGATTAGATGAAATCTCAAAGTAATTTTAATTTGCATTTTCCTAGCGGCTAAGGATGGTGAGCATTTTAAAAACTGTATCTTAGCCTTTTCTGCTTTTTATTCTTAGAACTCTCTGTTCAGTTGCATAGTACACTTTAATTGGGTTGTTTGTTTTGCTGGTGTTTAGTTTTTTGAGTTCCTAAAATATTCTAGGCACTAACCCTGTGTCAGATATATAGTCGGCAAAGATTTCTCTTCCTGTTATAAAGCCTGAGTAAGTTTCCTTTGCAGTGCAGATTTTAATTCTACTGAGTTTTACTTGTTGATTGTTGGACCTACTTCGAAGGTGACAAGAGTACTATTCAAAAACTCCATTTCTGAGAGTAGATATTATATTCTTCATTCTGAAAGTTTTAGAGTTTCAGATAAACATTGATACCTTTGGTCCAGTTGGAACTAGTTTATATGCAGGAGAGAAATAAGAATCAGGATTTGTTTTTCTGTTTGTCTTAGGGTTTCGATTGCTGTGAAGAGACACCATGACCGTGGCAACTCTTATAAAGAAACACATCTAAGTGGGGCTGGCTTATAGGCCATTATCATCATGGCCTTAAGCACAGCAGCATGCAGGCAGACATGACACTGAAGAGGTGACTGTGAGGTCTACTTTGGGGTTGGCAGAAAGCAGGAAGAGAGATACACTGGACCTGGTTTAAGCATTTGAAACCTCAAAGCCCACCCTTTGATAATACACTTCTACCAAGGCCACATCTATTTCAACAAGGTCACACCTCCTAATAATGTCACTCCCTATGAGCCTTTGGGTGCCATTTTCATTCAAACCACCACAATGTTGACACCCAGATTTCCTAGCCCCATTTGTTTAAAATACTATCTTTCCTGCAAAGTATAGTTTTGTCATCTTTATTAAACTTTGGGGTGCATGTGGGTGCGTGGTTTTTATTACATTGATAACTCTTGCAGTTTTGGACCAGTACTAAGCTATCTAACCACTATGGTTTTGTTTGTCCCTTTGTTTTCTTTTTCCTTTTTTTTTTTTGTATTATTTTTTATTAGGTATTTATTTCATTTACATTTACAATGCTATCCCAAAAGCCCCCCACATGCTCCCCAACCCACTCCCACTTCTTGGCCCTGGCATTCCCCTGTACTGAGGCAGATAAAGTTTGCACGACCAATGGGCCTCTCTTTCCACTGATGGCCGACTAGGCCATCTTCTGATACATAAGTTGAAACCAGAGATGAAACAGCAGTATTTTTGTTGTTCAAGATTGTTTTGGCTGTCCAGAATCTTATGTGCTTCCATAAAAATTTCAAGATTTTTTTTTATTTGTGTGAAGACTGTTGATAAGCATCACGTTGAATCTTCAGATTGCCTTTTGCACAATGATATTTTCACAAAATAAATCCTCTCAGTCCATGTACATGGGAGGTCTTTCCATCTGGTGTTTTAGTTAGTTTCTTTACTGTTTTAAAGTTCTAACTAAATAGGCTTCATGCTTCATTGGTTACTTTATTCCACAAATTTTTATTTTTTGAGACTATAGTGAATGGGATTGGTTCCCTAATTTTTTTAAAAATTTGTCTTCGGTATGTAGCAATGCTACTGATTCTGTGTGTTAAATTTGTAACCTGCTACTTTGCTGAAAGTGAATACCAGTTCTAGAAGTTTTATGGATCAGTCTTTGGGGTTTCTCATGTATAGAATGTCATCTGAAAACAAGGATAATTTGACATCTCAATTCTAAGTCATATCCCCTCTGTTTTTCTTCTCTGTCTTATTGTTCTTAATAGAACTTCTAGCACTATATTAAACAGGAGTGGTGAAAGCAGACCTACTTGTCTCTACTATGAGTGGGAACACATTGAGTTTTCTCTAAAATGAGGAAGACTATAGCATTTTTATGTATAACCTTTTTTGTGACATGAGACATTTTTCTAAACCTCTAGTATCTCTAGCATTTTTTATCATAAAGGGTTGTTGAATGTTGTCATACTATTTCTCCATTAATGGAAATTATTATATGACTTCTGTGAACACATTTATTTATGTGCAAAATTGTCTTTTTTTTTTCATTTATTATGTAGAACCACCCCTCCCTGAATACCTAGAATGAAGCCAACTTGATCATGGTGAATAATCTTTCAGATGTGTTCTTGAATTTCATTTGAAAGTATTTTATTGATAGAGTTTGTGTCTAGGATCATTAGGGATTGCCTACACTTTTCTTTCAATTGTTGTACGTTTACATGGATTTTGGCATCAGTATAATGTTGACATCATTTAAAAAAACTTTTAAAGTGTTCCTTCTTTTATATTTTGCAGACTAATTTGGGTAGTCTTAGTGTTAATTATTTGAGGTTCTGGTAGAATTCTGCACTGAATCCATAAGCTGACTACATCCTGAATCAACTAAAATCCAACAGCTAGCAAAACCTGTGAGGGATTTTCTTGATTAGATCATTTGAGGTCAGAAGACCCACTCTAAATCTGGTCACACCTTGTGGTGGCAGCCCACATAAAATGAAGTGAAGGAAGTTTGAGGGTGTTACCTGATTGTTCTTACTCTTGTTAGCAAGTTCATTTGTCCTATTGCAGAGACATTCATTCATTTGTACTAGAATATAATTCTTCAGAATTCCAACATAGTCTGAAGACTGAAACTCTCCAAAACTCCCCCTAGGACTCCTGCATCACATTAGAACTATGAGGCATCCAGTCTTGTGTACTGAACAATTACCAATCCCTTGGCCTTTTCATCAAAAGACAGCCATTACTGGACTATTCAGACCAATAATAAATCTTTACACACACACACACACACACACACACACACACACACACACACACATATATATATATATATATATATATAATAGTTTATATGTAGATATAATATTTTTAACACACACATTTTATCTACTCTATTCCTTTAGAGAACCCTGACTAATATGAATTGTAGTGCTGGGAGTGGTTCTTGAGAAACCAAATTGTAAGGATAGTTTTTTTTAAGTATT
Organism: Mus musculus; assembly: GCF_000001635.26. Classification (NCBI taxonomy): domain Eukaryota; kingdom Metazoa; phylum Chordata; class Mammalia; order Rodentia; family Muridae; genus Mus; species Mus musculus. Next base: position 63,294,881 of record NC_000073.6, read on the forward strand.
TGGGAAATGTTTTGCAATTTGCTTACACCTACAGCTACTGAAGAGTCACATTTTAGCATGAAGAACCCTGAAAGCCTATGGTTAGAAATATCTGAAGGGCTTGCTGTGGGTAACAAGCAATTTACTAACTCTCTATATAAAACTTTTGACAATTTATGGATAAATAAGGAAAAACACATTGTTAGCAAGTTGTTCTCCGAAACTCAAACTGACAATGGAAAAGCATGAATTCAATGGAAAAAAAATAACTGGCTTGAGGTTCAGATAAATAATCTAAAGTTTTTATAGAGTGGTTCCAAAGAAAATCGTTTTAGCAGCCATAGATATGAAGTTAGCAGAAAATCAAACCCAAGCCTCATTTATAGTGTTGACTAACCTCTAGCCAAAATTTAAGTCCCAACCGAGGAGAATGTCAGTGGATAAAATAAGGACACTGGTAGATAAGAATAGGAGCCTATAACATGGGGTGAAAATATGTTGGAGGACACTACTGAGACTAAAAGCTTTGAACCCTTAGATACTGAAGGTTTTATTTTACCTGATGAAGTAGTCTTTCCACCATTAGCAGAGAATGCAACCCCACCACCACCACCACCACAGAATTGCCCTCTCTGCCTTTGGCTGAGGAAATTAATCATTCATTGTCTGCCAAACTTGCGGTGACTTTCCTTGAAGGAGAAGCCAGGCAACACAATACTGCTGTAACTCAGTGCCTACCAAGAGTTACCTAGAGATCTTCAGCCAGACTCAAGGCTAAGAAGTCTCCTAGATGGGAGAAAGTATAGTCTGTGAGAGAGTGCACTACATCACTAACCAGATAAATGACTTTGCTAGTTCGTTCAAGCAGACGTCTGGGGAATATGTGTAGGAATGGATTTTAAGTATGTGGGTTAGTGGTAGAAGGATCATAAAACTAAATCAGGTTATTTATCTATATGGGCCTATTGAGTGGAGATCAAAGGATTAATACACAGGACTAATGATTAAGCTCACACAGTATAATAGAATGCCAAAAGTTTGATTGGTTGGCTGAAGCATCTCTCAAAAGATAGACTACTCAAAAGGAGTTAGAGATGCTTAATATCCCTTGGCTTAGTTTTGATGAAAGAGTTTTAAGGCTCAGGGAACTTGAATGTGTTCATTGTGTGAGTCCTAATCCTACACACTGAGAAGTCCAGAACGCATACCTGCTAATGCTATAAGATATAAACTGGTGACAAGGACATCAGCATGTTTGAAGAGCTTTGTGGTTGCTCTTCTCCTTGTGACAGACCTTAGGGTTGGAGACACTGCTGTTCAATTGAATGAATTAAATGCAGTGGATTTAATTAGGACCCAGAGAATCAGGAGCCAGGTGTCAATATTGAGTCATCAGGTGCAGGGTGAGCATAGTTATTGCAATGGGAGCATAGGCAAACCAATTTCCATAATGGCCTGACCTGTAATGAGCAACACAAGGAAAGTAATCTTTATGGTGGCATGACTTATACAGACCTTTGGCACTGGCTAATCAATCATGTTGTTTCCAGAAATGGAATAGACAAGAAGCCTACTGTATTTTTGTTTCATCTGTATAAGCAGAAAAAAAAATTCTACATTGAAATGTAGCAATAAGGAAGCTTGACACATGAGCCAGTTTCCAGACTTAAGTCAAGTTGTGGACCCAGAACCCCCTGAATGATAGGAAGGCCAAGTTCCCCTGAGGAAAGATCTTGATAAAATGCCTAAGAGTTTTACTGTTAGCTGCAAACGCCCCCACCCCCCACCCCCCATCCTGACGTGGATCTAGTGGATCCCTCAACTTATCCTGTGGTTATTTCCACAGTTCTGGAATGTATAATTTGAACAGATATTTGTAGAAGTTGGCAGGATCTTTACATTGACTGTGTGACCTATGGAGTAAGGTCTACTACAGTCAAAAAGACCAAGTGAAAGCGATTGCAGTTGTCTGTATCAGAGAAAAGAGCGAAACAAACACCAAACAATATCAAATCCCTGAAGGAACTATAGAAATTAGTTCCATCATCAAGGACTCATGATCCTTGTTCCCACCACATCTCCTTTTAATTCTCCTATTTGGCCCATGCAGAAGACCGATGGATCGTAGAGAATGGCAGTACAGACAAAGTAATCTTTATGATGGCATGACACATATATAGACATATGGTACTGCAGAATCAATTGCACTATTTCCAGAAATGGAATAGATAATAAGCCTACTATATTTTGTTCCTTCTGGATGAGCAGAGAAATTCTTGATCAAATGAAAAAAAACGCTATTTGGATAGTTTGACTAATATCAATAGGGGATCTCAGCCCATGAACACATTTTATTTCCTTTTCCTCCAACATCAAGTTCTGCTAACTCAAAAGTTTTGGCTACTGAGAGAGGAGTGCTCCTGCTAGGAGGCACAACAAAAATTCCATTGAATTGGAAGCTCCAACCCACCCCCTTGCCTCTTGGGACTTCTGATGCCCTTAAACCAACATATTAAGAAGGAAATTATAGTGTTAGGAATGGAGATTGATCCAGACTACTGGGGGACAGGGATCAAAATTAATTCTTCTCCACAGTGAAGGTCAGGAAGATTATGTCTGGAATGCAGGATTTAGGGCCAGCTCCACTTAAGGAAACCCATTCCTGGTACTTTAAATTTGACTAAGAATCCATGGTTGTTTGGCTTATAGGCCCCCAGGATGAAGCTACTACCATTATTTTGTTAAATTGACACAGCATCAAATTGTACTCTAAATCTGTGTCTCTGTACCCATAGATTACTACAGCATTCACACCTCATTAGAGAACTTTCCTTGTGCATGGAAGACAGTACTGAAACCAACAACTGGTCAAAGTGTAAAACTGGAGTAGCTGTAGAATACTAAGACACAGATAGGGTGTCTGTATCATACTCGTCCCACCAAGGTTCAAAGACCATCGTGAAATAAGGTCAAAAAGATTGTCAGAACCAGAGATTGAGGGATATTAGACCAAATTAGTATCGTCTGATTATGACAGGATCTGTATACTCATCAACTCAAAGCAGCTGCAGTAGTCTACACACAATCAAAATTGCAGTATGGAGGGAGAGGGTCTCAGGAGCCCCGACTCCTGACTGAATAGCTATTCACCACTGATGGTTTCTGGGGAGAAGAATCAGTTTTCTTTAAAGATAAGTCTCCTGGAAGGTGAACCATGTTCTAATGGATGCCTCTCACCCATATTTATATGGGCAGCAGAAATTGGAAACAATGAGGTATTCAAAGTGAAGGTGGGGGTGAGGCAGGTGGAATGGGGGAAGGATCTGTGTGAGGAAGTACTGGGAGTAAAGGGGGGCTGATATTGGGATGTAAAGTGAATAAATAAAACAAAAAATAAAACCATAACTAAGAGCTGGGAGATAGAGAGAAGCTGTGTGAAATATGGTTTTCTAAGCAAAATGTGGTCTTTATACCCATGAATGCATAGCAGCTGTCATTACTGGCTCTGAACTCATACATTAAAATCCCTCCTAACAGTCAACTACAGGAAAGGAATGAATTCAGAGGGATTCCATTTACTGCTGAACTGTTGGCAACCACCAGGTTCTAGGAGAGGAAGAGGAAGGTGCCCAGTTGAGTTCCCACTCGCGAACACAGCAGGCTCTGATGGACGGTTCTTAACCCAAGGTGTTCAGAGGTACACCAAAGACAGGGTAATGAACATGGAGAAGAGAAGGAAGAAGAGAGGCTGGCAGGGTTCGCAGGGAAATAGAAGAAGGTGAAGGGGGAGTAACTGGAATGATTTATATACATGTACAAAAAGCAAAATGTAGTAATACAATGGATGGAATTAAACAAAGATAGAATGAAGAATTGAAAAATTAAAAAAATAAAATAAAAAGAGGGAGAACACAGAGTTGACAGACAATGAGGCTGAGAGATAGATTTGGAAAGAGTTTGGGAAAGAATGGGAGTTATGTGTCAAAATATATTATGTTCATGTATAAAATCTGCATATATATGAGGGTTTATATATGTATACTATACATACATTATATAACATATAATGTATATTAAGAAATGAAAGCAGAAAAGCTTACCAAAAAAATTGAAGCAACTAGAAGTCACCAAGTGATTACAGAATTGAAAAATAAGGAAAATATCAGAGAATTGAATCAGTGAAAACACATCAGTGAAAGTTGTCCTGTCTGTGCAAGAGCGAAAATTTACTGCAAAAAAAAATAAACCAAGGGTCAGAGATTTATAGGTTATAACATGAGTTCCAAAAATGTTATTATCAAAATCCCAAGAGAGAAGACAGACACCACTGGGAAAAGGGTACTTGAAGAAAAATAACAGCTGGAAAATTCTAAATCTTATGAAAACCACTACTTTCCAGTGCCCCTAGGATTAAAGAGAAAAATAGACAAAAATCATATCAAGACCTATAACAATAGAAAATGGGAGTCCATTCAATAAGTAGAAGACTTACCCTGACAAAGGCACTGTTTCCATCTAGTATCATAGAAATTATGTATGGTGGCACACACCTGTAATCTCAGCACTTGGCAGACAGAGGCAGGAGGATCAGAAACTCAGCCATTCTCTGACTTGAAAGAACTATTAGGCTGTTCTGAAACACAAGAGTCTTGTCTCAGAGAGAGACAGAGACAGAGTGAGAGAGGAAAAGAAAAGAAATATAATAATAATAATATCAAAGTTTAAAAAACTAGCTGAGTTTAATAGCACACCTTTAATCCCAGCACTTGGTAGGCAGAATCAGGCAGATCTCTGTGAGATCGAGACCAACCTGGTCAGTCTTAGAGTTTCTAGACAGCCAGTGCTACAGAGTGAGACCCAGTCTCAAAAAACAAAAACATTTTTTTTTGAAAAATACAGATTAAGAACCAATCTGAAAGTCTAGCCAACAAGAAGTAAAATGATAACAACAGGAACATAGATTTGAATATCAATTGCATTCTTATCAGATACGAAATCATGGAGACCAGAAACACTTAGTAGACATTTGTGCAGTTCTAAAAGGAAGGAATTTTCAGGGGAGAGTCCAAGATCTGGTGAGTTTTTTCTTAAGGGAGGAAGAGAAATAGAAACAGAGAGGGGAGAAAGCTATAAGAATGTTAATGCCACTTAGCTGATTCTAAAGAATATCTAGGGAAGTTAGTCAAACAGAATAAATGACAAATATCATAGAAAGATTGGAGTTCTAGGAAAGAAGATGGAATATTAGCCTTTCCATTATACAAGAATTTTATAAATCAATTTAGTTATTAAAGTAGACATTTTAAACATTTCAGGCAATGGTATGCAACAGTGAAGAAGGTAATGAGGCCAGAAAAGATGTGTTGTCATGCTTAATACAGAATAGAAAATGGTGATAGTAAGAGACACTGCCACATCCCATACATACACCATAAAGCCCAGAGAGATGCCAATGAGAAGCACACGAATGGATACTCAACAGGTCCACAACAAGCTATCATGGAACATTTAAAGCATTTCAATGAGGCACGTGAAACCGAAAAAAAAGAGCAGAAACCAGAGGAAAGAAACTAAGGATGGAAAATTAGGCTGCAGGCCCTGGATTGTCAGTAATTACTTTCTGAGGAGGAAAGCCACACACACTGATGAAAGGACCAAGGTTCACAGAGTGTATTTTAAAGCAAGGTTCAGCTGTAAACACCATCAGAAAAACTCAGTTCAAAATCAGATGATAAGTTTTAGGAGTGTAAGAGGATAGGAAAATTATATATATATACATATATACACACATATATACATATATACATATATATACATACATATATAATATAGTATATATATATACATACATATATAATATATAGTATATATATGCATGCATAATGTACACATCAATGGCCTTATTAAAATTCTTATTAAAATGGGAACTGGAAAGTGATATGACATCTAATAGGTTTGCTCAAATGGAAAGAAAATGCCTAAAAAGAGAAAGTGACTTGCTATGAAAATAAAAGACCTGTGCCCCAGGCAGATGTAATGCTCCTAAATGTCACCCACAGTGATTCCTAGGGAGCGCAGCACCACTGCCCTGTGACTTGGATATCCACTTGCCAGAAAACAAGAAAGGGCACAGGTGCCCTGACCAGCACAATTAACCAATAAGATAACCTACATATGCAAAACATGCCATAAACAGATATTCCACCAAGGCAGACACCATCTTGAGATAAAACACAAGTATGCACAATTTTAAAGTCACTCGAACTGGTAAGTAAGGTTCCTGTTTGCACCGCATAATGGTTAATATTGGTTATCAACTTGATTGGGTCTGAGGTCAATTAAAGACATGCTTCTGTTGGGGCAGTGTAAGGTTTTGAAAACTGCCAAGAAAAATCTCGAAAGTAGCTAAAGAAACATTAAGTGTAGAGAAACATAGGCTGAATATCAACAAATTCTTATCAGAAAGACAAATCATACAGGCCAGAAATAAAGTACTGGCGCCCAGTGTCTGGAGCTCTGAATTCCTGGGAGGATTACTGTGGGAAGATAACCCTCCCCTGCAGTGTATAGCACTTTCTGGCAGAATCCAAGCTATAAAGAAATCCAAGGAGAAAGCCATGCAGGGTTTCTTTCACACATCCACCTTTTATTACTGATGATACATGCATCTACCTCATTGCTGCCTCTGCTGTTAGATTCTTAACTGACACTGCAACCCAGATTATTTGGTCTTCTGACTTAGACTAAAGACAAGAAATTCTCTTAGAATCTCGTGGCCTTCAGAGAATGATGTGACATCAAACTTCTTGGACTAAGCATCTCCCAGGTTCTTATTCTCTCTGGCATACACACAGCCATTGTTGGATTGATTATCTAGCCTATATTTTGTGAGCAAGTCTGATAAATATCATTCCAAAATGTACTTATTTTATTGGTTCTGTTCCTCTAGAAAGCCCTACCTAATACAGATTGTAGAAGATGGTTCTAGAGAAACAGAATTGTAAGCTTGGATTTTATATACTGGGTTTGGTGATATCTGAAGCAGTCTTTCTAACTTTATTAAACCTAGAATAGCTAAGGACACTCCATGTACCATGTAGAGCACTGATAACCTATGGTGTAAAACTATATAAAGTATCACACAAAATAAATGCATTTAAGACTGATTCTCTTCTTGTAAGGAACTATGAATTTAGTGACTCCTCATTTAAAACTTTGGACATTTGTGGAAAAGTGAAGAATATAATGTTGTGAGCTGATTGCTTCTAGCATTTATAGAGTAACGAAGGAACACACTACTAGATCAAGCTGAGCTTGTGGATATGTGCCCATTGAACAGAGATTTGGAATTTAATGTTGCAGTTGACATAGTCAAATAAAAGGTGCCAACAGTTGCTTGGTTGGTTCAAGTGTGGATGAAAAGGTGAGTGATCTGGAGAGTTGTTATTTCCTGTAGCTTAGCATTGGTGAAGGGATTCAAGGACTTGGGAGACTAAAATGCTGGAGTGGCTTTGCCATATAAAAATGCGCCCCCCCCCCCAATAAGGAAAGTGTCTGGGAAATGCACTCTTCACTAATAGTGCAACCATCCAATTTGTGACAAGGGCATCAGAATGCTTAAGAATCTGACATTGGTTTTCTCTGGCTGTCAGATCTCACAGTGGTGGCCATGGCTGGGATGGACTTACCTGGATCCCAGTATAGCACAGGCCATGTGACAACCCTGAATCCCTGAAGGCAAGTTGAGAATCCTTACCACGATGGGCAGCACAAGCAAAGCAATGTCCATAATAGCCATATATAAGTAATTCTTTGGTTCTGGTTAATTAATCACTGTGCCCCCAAATATGAAATAGACAGGAATACTATTAAGATCTTCCTTGTTCTGTATCAGTGGCCCCCAACCTCGCTAATAGCTCCTCATGTTGTGATGACCCTCAACCATAAAATTCTTTTCATTGCTACTTCATAACTGTAATTTTGCTACTGTTATGAGTTTTAATGTAAATATCTGTTTTCTAATAGTCTTAGGTGGCCCCTGTGAAAGGGTTGTTTGACCCACAAGGGGTTGGAACCCACAAGTTAAGAATTACTGTTCTACTTAAAGAAATTCCCTATAGGTGGAACAACAATATGAACTAAGCAGTATCCCGGAGCTCTTGTCTATAGCTGCATATGTATCAAAAGATGGCCTAGTCAGCCATCACTGCAAAGAGAGGCCCATTGGACTTGCAAACTTTATATGCCTCAGTACAGGGGAATGCCAGGGCCAAAAAGGGGGAGTGGGTGGGTAGGGGAGTGGGAGGGTGGGTATGGGGGACTTTTGGTTTAGCATTGGAAATGTAAATGAGCTAAATACCTAATAAAAAATGGGAAAAAAAATCTAAAAAAAAAAAATTCCAACACAAATCAATGAAAGGCTACCTTGAATCATAGAGGTAGAAAAATATGTCCCTTCAACCAATTTCAAGACTTGAGTTATTTTATAGATGCAGAACCTCTCAAATGATGGGATGGCTATATCCCCCAGAGGGGAATTTTGGTATAGCATCAACATGTTTACTATTAAGCTTTCTTTCATAGTTCTCCCAAAGAACTGTTAGCCTATTACAACTGTAGTTTCCTTACTTTGGTAAATTAACACATCTTCCTGTATCTGGTATGCATCTATTAAACTTTAAAATGCTTTTTTGTCTGTACACGTCAGTAAGGATAACCTGAAGCAATTTGCTTTCAGTTAGCAAGACCAGGAGTAAACTTTTACAGTTCTACTTCAGGGATATATTAATTCACCAGGATTGTCTCATAACTTCATTTACAAAGATCTCAATTATCTCTTCCAAAGGGCATCACAATTGGCCATTACATTGATGTCATTTGCTGGTTGAACCAAGATAGGACTTAGTGACTGCCCTGGACTTATTGATTAAGTGTATGACCACCAGATAGTGGGAATTAATCCAACAAAATTTCAGGTACCTTCAACCTCAGTGAAATTTCCAGGAGACCAGTGGTGTGGGGCATGCAGTAATATTCTAAGATGACAGATAAACTAATGTACTTGGTCTTTCCCACCACCATGAAAAAAAATCACAATGTTTCATCAGACTATTTGGATTATGGAGACAGCAAATTGTAGAGAAAATCTCTTGTGCACTGTATGGAAGCATCATTTGTCAATAAAAAGCTGATGTCCTATTAGCTGAGGCAGGAAATAGGAGGTAGGAGTTCCAGGAGGAAGAGAGGAACTCTGGGATAGAAATTTGTCCCAAACTCTGAGGAGACAGACCAATGAACCTGAGAAGAGGTAACTAGCCATGTGGCAGAACTTAGACTAATTTAAATGGGATAATTGAATTATGAGCTAGTCAGATAATGAGCCAAAGCTTGTGGCCTAGGCGTTTATTAATAAATAATAAGTCTCAGAGTCATTAATTTGGGAACTGGGGCACAGGTGGAAAAGCCTGGGGCTAAAGCACATTCTTCAGTTGGTTCTTAATCTATCAAGTATATATCAAGTATATATCAAGTATATATCAAGTATATATCAAGTATATATCAAGTATAATATCAAGTATATATCAAGTATATATGAAGTATATCAAGTACCCAGAAACCTGCTACTATTGAATGGGGTACAGAACAGACTCTGGGGGTACAGACTGTTTTCTATTTGGGTACTATAAAGTGGGTGCAGACACAGGCTCTTCAGTAGTTCCAGGCTGCTCTGCTCTATGAACTATTATCCAGAAGAACCAGTGGTTCTTATAGTTTGAGTGACAGATATAGATGCCCTTTGGAGCACTCATAACAGAGGCCCTTGCAACTACTCCTCTTTTGAGAGATAACTCTTGCCCCTCTATGGGTCCTGAGTGGAAACATCATGAAACTAGAGCTGCCCACCATGAGATGGGTGTCACCTGGTTTACCAGGTCATAAAGATGTACATGCACACTATTGATCTATTATCAGACAGAACATTTCAATATATTATCAGACTCAGAATATCCTAAACGCACAAATAAGTTATATAAAATTGCCAAATTACCTGTATAACTCCTGCTACCATGTCTTCTGTCCCTGAGCATGTATCTATGGCCACATAGGGGATACTCTATGATTGGTTAAGACTTAGGAAGGAAGAATGGAGTCTAGTTTACAAATACCTCTACATACTGTACAGGCTTCACCAGGATACCTGAAGCATTACAAACTTTCTCTGGAACAACCCTGAATGAAAGTGGTGAAGAGAAATCTTCAGAGTAGACAAAAGCTTAAGCAGTGCACATGTTGTACATTTTGCTGAGGAAGATAAATTGCCAGATGTGCTGTTATATACTTATTCATGGACTGTAACCAATGGTTTGGCTAGATGGTTTTGGACATGAAAGAAACATGATTGGAAAACTGATAAGATATTCAAGAAAAGGATCTGAGATAGATCTCTTCAAATGGGCAAAGGACTTAAAGCTTGTGTCCTGTATAACTGCTCCTCAAATGATGACTTCAGCAGAGGAAAAGTTTAACAGTCATAGAGATGAGATGGCGAGTCTGGGGAATGATCATCCGTCTTTCCCGGTTATCTCTGTTACTGTCATATAGACTCATTTAAAAAGTTAACATAATAGATGGGATGGGAGTGATTCATAGGCTCAACAATAGGGTCTTCTAGTCACTGAGATTGATCTGGCTGTAGCTACTACTGAATGCAAAATTTGTCTTCAGTAGAGACCATCACTGAACCCCCAATGGGACACCATTCCTTGAGTTGGTCAGACAATGTCCTGGTGGCTAGTTGGCTGACTACCTTGGACTATTTCTTTTGTGGAAAAGGGAACACTTTGACCTCTCTGAAGTAGATACTTATTCCAGTTACATATTTGCTTTTCCTGAACCTAGTGCATTTTCTAAAACTACCATCTGTGGATTTACAAAATGCCTTATTATGACATTTTTCATAGCATTGCTTCTGACCAGGGTGACCACTTCACTTAAGATAAAGCTGGTGCAGCAGTGACCTTATGCAATTCACTGGTCTTGTGATATTCTCCATGCTCCTGAAACAGATGGTTTGATGGACCAGTTGAGTAGAATAGCCTTTTAAATATAGTCAAGCCCAAACTAAAAGTTTGGAGTGCTGAAACATGGTTCTAAGGAAGGCTGGATATGGTCTTGATCAGGGTCCAATATATGGTACTATTACATATATAACCAAAATTTATAGATCCCAGGGTCAAAGGGGGTGGAAATAAAAATAGTACCTACCACTCACCGTTATTTCTAGTAGCATACGCATTTTTTTGCCTTATATTCCTGCAGATTTATGCTCTTCTAGCCTAGAAGTCTTTGTTCTAGATGGGATAGTGCTTCTACCAAGAGAAACAACAAATATTCCATTGAGATAGAAACTAAGGTACCCTCCTAGCTACTTTGGGCTCCCAATGTCTTTGAATCATCATGCTAAGAAAGTCAGAGCAGGATTGGTTGTCTAGACTTCCAGGGGGGAACTGTTTTTTTCTTCAAGTACCTCCTCTCCAGTGAAATTTTAGAGATGAATTTAAGAGAAAAAAAAAAAACTGAAAAAAAAAGAAGAAGAAGAAAGAAGAAAGTAAGATCCATGGGAGATTTACATGCTGAAAATTACAAAATGCTGATGAGGGTTTCAAAGAAAAACCAAATAAATAAGTAGAAAAATGTATCTTGTAAACTGACTGGAAAACTGAAAAAAAGTTTTTTACAGTGGAGGCAAGGAGAACATCAATAGTGTAGAAGGAATGTGTACTTAAAATCAATGGGAAACTACAACCTAACGCAGACAGGATGATAAATTACCTAGACCCTTTAGGAATGATGGTGTATATCACCCCTTCAGATGAAGATCTAAGACCTACTGATGTTTCCTGATGGTGGAGGAAACATGAAATCAGTAATAGCAAAGTTATAATTATAAATACCAGCTATAATCATGTAACAAGTTGCAGAACCAAAATTGTAACTTACAGGAGTGTTTCTACCTTATTTTGTGAAGACATACTTATGCACATGTAACATAATGCATTGGTCAAATAGCCACCTTTTCTTTCCTTTATTTATTTATATTTTTTGTCTTACATTGTAGTATCAATTGAGTTAATACTATTAGTAAAGAGTCATAAGGCTACATTGTCATATTTAAGTTACAGGGTAGTAAAAGGTCAAGCATTCCTCAAAGGACTTTAACATATGTTTTGATATGGCCCCAGGTGAGCTTGTGAGGGTAGTTACTAGAAGGATTCACTAAGCATGAAAGTCATTCCTCATCCAGAGTAGGCAGCGCCTTCTGACAGTGGCCCAGATATAAAGACATCTGAGAACAAAGCTTAGCTTGTTTTGACCTGCCTATCTTTGCTACTTGCTGATACATACATCCACTAGGCTGTTCCTCTGCTGTTGCTGTCCTTCACTAACACCTGAGCCCTGTCTCTTTGGTAATTAAAGACCAAATGGACTGTAGATCAGTGACTCACCAGAAACCCTTTGGGGCTTCTGTACTATTATTGGGACTGCTGAGGCATGCAGGCCAGTCAACTGAGCAGTGAATTTCTTAGCTTCTTCAGCACAGAGATAACCGATAATCGTTGTTGAACTACTCAGACCATATCATGTAAGACAATCTATAAATCCCCTTTTGTAGTTTGTGTTTGTTCTAGCATTTCTGTTCCTTTAGCTAGTACAAAGTCAGTACGAAGAATGGATTTTGTTTTGTTCTTGGGTCTCAAAGATGGTCTTCCTGTGTGACTCTGCCTCTATATGTTTCTCATGTTTTTTTCCATAGCTCAGCTCATTTTTCTTCTGTTTGATTGTTTGGTCCTAATTTTGATTGTTTTCCAATTTTTGTTTTTGCTTTATCTTTTATTTTATTTTTATTTATGAGAGACAGAAATGGATGGATGTAAATGGATGAAGAACCATGGAAGAACTGAAAGAAGTGGGAGAGGGACGATTATAATCCAAATATATTATATGGAAAAATATAAGAAAAAAGAAGCAGGGATAAAAATGTGTAGATAGTGTTGCAAGGATCATGATATAGCTGTCTCTTGTGAGACTAGGCCGGGGCCTAGCAAACACAGAAGTGGATGCTCACAGTCAACTATTGGATGGATCACAGGGCCCCCAATGGAGGAGCTAGAGAAAGTATCCAAGGAGCTAAAGAGATCTGCAACCCTGTAGGTGCAACATTATGAACTAACCAGTACCCCGGAGCTCTTGACTCTAGCTACATATGTATCAAAAGGTGGCCTAGTTGGCCATCACTGGAAAGAGAGGCCCATTGGACAGGCAAACTTTATATGCCCCAGTATAGGGGAACGCCAGGGCCAAAAAATGGGAATGGGTGGGTAGGGGAGTGGGGGGGAGGAGGGTGTGGGGGACTTTTGGGATAGCATTGGAAATGTAATTGAGAAAAATACGTAATAAAAAAAACTTTAAAAAATGTGTAGATAGATGGATAGATAGATAGATAGATAGATAGATAGATAGATAGATAGATAGATAGATATGAAAAGTAACAGGCATCAAGTAAAGATAAAGGATCTATAGCCAGATAGGGCAACATGACAGACAATGGCAGAGAGAATGGGGAGAAATATTGTAAGGTGCAATTTGTACCTGAAACAGAGTAAGCACAAACCCAGTATGGACAGATGGGACAGAAACTGTGGTTTATGTAGAAGAAAGATGAATGGGAAAATATCAGAGAAAATATCAGAAAATCAAACAAAAATGAGGCTGAGAAACTGAGAAAGGTCCTAACAATATTTTCACTTTTGACAAAGAATAATAATTTTTAAAAAAGTGTGAAAATCCAGGTTAGAAAGGTTCAGCCTTGGTACACGGAAAGAAAGTTTAGCTGTGTGGCAGCTGCAGATGTCTATGGACTGGACACCTAGGATGTTCCCAGGGCCTTGGGAGAAAGAAGAAGCAGCAAGAGATGAGAGAAACTGTAGCCATGCAACAAGATTCTCTTACTGAATCTCAACAAGTCATCCATTTTCATACACATTTTAAAAATGCACTCAACAAGGCCCAACATTAAATCAAAACATGTTCAATGGTAGCAAGTCTCGTTTCCCTGCTGTGGTCTGCTCAGCCCACCTACACTCCGCAAGCAAGTGCACTTAATCTTCTCTCCTATAAAATGTATCTGAGTAGAAAGTGCTGTCTCCTACTTTCTTTTCTCATGGCCTTATATTCTACATGTATTTTTCTAGTAACATATGGAAAGCATCTTGATTGTTTTTATTTTGGTGTTTTTACTGGTTCACAGTATTCTATTTTGTATTACACCACAGCTTATTTATCTGACTTTCTCTCGGTGGGGGGTTTGAGTTGTTTCAATGCCACCGAGAATAAGCTTGCACATATATCATTTTGAATGTGTGCAAATGCATGCAGAAGACAAATTCCTGGAAGGCACTGCTGAGTCAAGGGCCAGGTGCATTTTTCATTTTGATAGATGTTCCCACTTGCCCTGAATCATGTTGTGCACCATTTTGCACTCCCACCAGCAATGGATGAAGTGCCTGTTGCCTTAAGCAGAGAAATGACATCAGTTGACTTACAATGGCCAAAGCCTGCCTACCCAGCCTCTGACTGCAGGATGCATAGGAAGTGGAGGTGATCATGGAGGCGGCTTTCGTGATCAGGAAGGACTGTCAGTGGATACAGGTGAAACAGAAAGAAGTAAAGCATGTTTTGTTGGAGAAGCCAAAGCTTGTTGATGCTTGGTATGGGGATGTGAGGAGAAGAGTAGCCCCATCAGATATGGAGGAGGAGTGCTAAGGAAGAACTGTCATGTCGGTCTGTTAGGATGATCCCCAGTGGGATGCTCTCCCATAGAAGAGAGATTCCAATTTCAATGGCAGATTGTGAGTGAAACTTAGAACCATAAAAGTTAAGTGTGTCACTAAAAGGGGTGGAGGGGCTATTTATTCTTCAGGCTGAAAGCAAAAGGCAAACTCATGTAAAGTAGAACAGAAAAGGAGCTATCAGGAAGCAAGTATGACTGTGATCGTGTACAAAGTGTAAGCAGGTGTTGATTTCCTGTCCCCAAAGCTGCAATGAGGCTGAGCCTGTTGGGATGAGAGTCCAGTGGATGGGAACAGCAGGTCATTTCATTAACTCAAAGGCATTTACTAGCAGCATTAAGAGAATACAGGGCTTAAGCCACAAGGGGAAAAAAATTAAGATACTAGTATATATGAAAAAATCACAGGAAACAGTAGGGGATGGGTAAAAACAGAGGGCACCATAAGACTGTAAAGGCCATTAGGAACAGGGCTGGAAGCTGTTTAAAAGAGAAAGAGAAAGATGCAGGCTCAGGCAGGGTCGAATTGGGATTACTTACGCTGACTTCAAACAGTATGCATGATTGATGCTATGGTTTGAATGTAGTCTCTCTTAGAAACTCATGCCGTTATATCCAGAAGATGTTCCAACTGGTAATAAGAACACATGCTCCATAGCATTCCATGTAACTTCAACCCTTAAGTACTGTAGTGGTTTGAACAAGAATGCCCTAATAGTCTAAGGCATTTGAACACTTGGTTCCCAGCTGATGTCGTTGATTGGGAAGGTGTGATGGTTTGTATATCCTTGGACCAGGGAGTGGCACCATCTGAAGGTGTGACCTGGTTGGAATGGGTGTGTCACTGTGGGTGTGGGTATAAGATCCTCACCCTAGTTGCCTGGAAGTCAGTCTTCCACTAGCAGCCTTTGGATGAAGACATAGAACTCTCAGCTCCTCCTGTGCCATGCCTGCCTGGATACTGCCATGCTCTCACCTTGATGATAATGGACTGAACCTCTGAACCTGTAAGCCAGCCCCAATTAAATGTTGCTTTTTTATAAAAAAAAAAAAACAAAAAAAAAAAACAAACATGCTCCACTATGTTCATAGCAGCCTTATTTATAATAGCCAGGAGCTGGAAAGAACCCAGATGTCCCTCAACAGAGGAATGGATACAGAAAATGTGGTACATTTACACAATGGAGTACTACACAGCTATTAAAAAGAATGAATTTATGAAATTTCTAGGCAAATGGATGGACCTGGAGGGCATCATCCTGAGTGAGGTAACCCAATCACAAAAGAACTCACATGATATTTACTCACTGATAAGTGGATATTAGCCCAGAAACTTAGAATACCCAAGATACAATTTGCAAAACACATGAAACCCAAGAAGAACGAAGATCAAAGTGTGGACACTTCACCGTTTCTTAGAATTGGGAACAAAACACCCATGGAAGGAGTTACAGAGACAAAGTTTGGAGCTGAGACAAAAGGATGGATCATCTAGAGACTGCTGCACCCATAGATCCATCCCATAATCAGCCACCAAATGCAGACACTATTGCATGTGCCAGCAAGATTTTGCTGAAAGGACCCTGATATAGCTGTCTCTTGTGAGACTATGCTGGGGCCTGGCAAACACAGAAGTGGATGCTCACAATCAGCTATTGGATGGAACACAAGGCCCCCAATGGAGGAGCTAGAGAAAGTACCCAAGGAGTTGAAGGGTCTGAAACCCTATAGGTGGAACAACAATATGAACTAACCAGTACCCCCAGAGCTCATGTCTCTAGCTGCCTATGTGGCAGAAGATGGCCTAGTCAGCCATCATTGGGAAGAGAAGCCCCTTGGTCTTGCAAACTTTATATGCCCCAGTACAGGGGAACACCAGGGCCAAGAAGTGGGAGTGGGTGGGTAGGGGAGTAGGTGGGGAGGGTATAGGGGACTTTTGGGATAGCATTTGAAATGTAAATGAAGAAAATACCTAATAAAAATGGAAAAAGAAAAAAAAAAGAAACTCATGCTGTAATGTCATCCCCACTATATGATATCAAGAGATGGGACCTTTAAATGGTATTAAAGCTTTGCCCTCACAAGTAGATAAATGTCTAAACTCATCCATGCAGTTAAGGGGTTAGTGAGTTATCTAAATAAGAAATCTTCTATAGAAGCCCAATTGGGGGTTTCTTTCAGATTCTGTGTGGTCCCAGGATTATACCATCAGAAGATATGGGCTTTCAGCCTCTTTCTCTTAACAAGCCATCATATCTATATAATTGCATTATTAGCAGCAGAAATAAAAGGTACAAAGAAAATAACTAAATAAAATGGCATTGGAGGAGATGGGAAAGAATATCCATCAACAAGCAGACAAGGCAAAGCACAGAGCATCGGTGAGAAGACTAGCAATGGTGTCTCCCTGCATGCTGTGAGCCCGAGCTGCATCTGCATCTGTTATACTTCAACTCAGCACTGAACACTTTGGTGGGTGATTTGGAAAAAGCCGGAGTTTATGTGACACATCAATGCTCTTTCCTTGGCTTTGATCACTGCCTATACCCATATAAGATGCCATCAACAAGGAAAGTGAGGTCGAGTGTCCAGGAGCTTTCAGTTCTGTTTTGCTATGTTTTCTAGCTACCCTAAAACACAATGTTGTCTTTTAAACAAATGTGTTGGTTTTCTCCCCAGTCTCCATCTTCCATTCCTGTGAGAGATGCTCTTATGCTCTAAGCCTTTGGCACTATCCCTTCTTCTCTCACTTTCTCCCTCCAGTTTACCCCCCAGAACATTCCATGACATCTTTCCATTTCTCTGGCACAGCAGGCTCTATCTGCACTGTCTGCTGACCCTTACATGATGGGAGCAACCTGTGCCCTTCCACCTTTCACTATTATCAATGTCATTCTAAAATACTTGCTCTTCCCATCCCCCATCTACCTGCATTCTACTTGTCCTTCATGTCACTGGTTCCTCTGTCACATGCCCCACCTAGTCTGCCTTTGGTCAAAGGCAACCTCTCCTACAGCATTCCTTAATACCAAGCACCTTCTCAAAGTACTGATTGCCCTCTATTCAGTGTCCCACAGTACCAGGTGTCTTGCTTATTGTAATAAGGCAGAAGATGAGAAGCACCCTGCTGATCCTGCCTCCTGTGGCTTTATATCCTCAGAACACAGCCCAGTTCCTGGGGCATAATACATTCACATAGGGGTGTTGTTGCCTTGAACATATGCCAGTGGCTCATTGATGCTTTGCTTAATCATTTTACAAAGACAGTGGAACTTAGATGAGCCGGAAACAAGCCATTTTTCCATGCTATGAAGCAACTCAACTACTTACTACCTCCAGTCCTTCCACCATCTAACAGCAAATGGCCAGGAATATCAAATCATAATCCACTTAAATGTTCCTCACTTCTGCAAAGTACTCAATTCAATAGAACTCCAAATTATCTCCAGTTTCCTTAACAGAATTGGAATGTGTTCAGCTCACATTGGCAGGCTGGAAGGAATGTTCATATCAGTGCAACCCCAATCACACCGCTCAGCAGCCCATGCAGAATTCATTCATCTAGGCAGAGAGCAGCAGAGGAATTGCAACCTCAGCAAAGTGGGGGAGGCTGGTGTGGATGCTGTGTGTCTGCAAGTCAGCAGCAGCTCAGAGCAGCAGGACTCAGGAGGCAGAGTCTGAGACCTAATCATTTTTAGGATCATGACTTCTATGCTCTGCTTGACTTCTAGACTCCTCTGGTTTCCTGAGTAAAGTCATCAGCATCATGAGCTTGACTCTCATCCTCCTAATCTCCTGGCCCTAATGTCATCCTTTATGGCGGATGCTGACTGAGCTATGGAATGCCCAGGCAACTAACAACATATTACTTCTTGGTGTGGCCATGAAGATGTCTTCAGAAGAGAAGAGGATCCTAATGATGAACTGAATAAAGCAGGATGCTTTCTCCAGTATGTGTGGATGTCTCTCAGTCCACTGAGGGCCTGAATGAACCAAACATTGGAGGGGAGAACCTGTTCTCTCTACTCAAGATGAACAGAAACTGTCTTCTACTTTGTTGCATGGCTGTCCCCAGTGTCCATGCCTTTGGACTCTGAAATACATTTTTGACTTACAGACAGCTTATAGAAGCCAAGAGGGGTTTCTTGGTCTGCACAGACTCCTGATCGAATTCCTACAATAAATATTTTATGCATATATGTTCTAGGGGTTCTGTCTTCTAAATCACTGCTAGTAAGTATTCAGAAAAGCAAAGAATCTTTTGTCTCAGACTTTATTCTTTCTTTCAGCCTTATTAAAGCCGGCATACCAACTCTACTCTCTCTCTCTCTCTCTCTCTCTCTCTCTCTCTCTCTCTCACACACACACACACACACACACACACACACACGAAAGTATGTAATCACAAAACCCCTATCTAGGCAGCATGGCATTGTTCTTTTATATTGTTGCCCTTTTTATACAAGAGATTTATTCACTAGTCATTAGAGAACTCAAGAGAATCCAGGCTCAAATATGCCTGCCTGGAAATAGCATCTGGGGATTAAACCAGCTAGCACATAAAGAGTGTGTTTGAAGGTTAACTAAGGGCAAGGGAAGTGAGGGAAGCCTACAGGTCTCATTTATATTTCTCCTCTATTGTTCCACCCATGCAACCTTTTAAAGGTATGTTGACAGTCCTGCCATCCCAACAATGAGGAAACAGAGGCAGGAAGATCAGGAGTCCAAGTAGCTTAAATTTGCCTGCATAGTAAATTCAGGGTCATTGTGGACTACACCACACCATGTCTTTAAAAGGATCAGAGAGATCTCAAATAACTTAATGATGCACCTCAGAGTTTTATGAAAATGAGAACAACTCAAACCTAAAAGCAGAAAACAGAAATAAATAACAAAGGTCAGGACAAAAATGAATGAAACTGGACAAGAAAAATACAATAAAAAGAAACAATGAAGCAAAGAATTGGTTCTTTGAAAAGGCAAACAAAATTGATAAGTCCCTAGGAACACTAGAGAAAACAAAGAAAAAAGTCCCAAGTTAACAAATGCACAGATGATGAACAGGATATTACAACATTTGCCAGTGAAATCTGGAGGATCTTCAGGGAATACTTTAAAAACTTATCATCTAAAAACTGGGAAAAACAGAAGAAACAGAAAATAGTAGAGACACATATAACCCACCAAAATTGAATCACAAGGATGAAATTACTCCTTTGTAAAGATACCTTCCCCAGAGAATTTGCTAGAGTGATTGGCAGGTCCAGCATTCCCAAGTGTCTCAAGTGCCTCAAGTAGAAAGCTAATAGGGGATAGGAGCTCTTGGTGCCCCTTCCCCAATAAGGGTCTTCAAAGCTGTCTGAGGTTTCCTGTGTAGCCATGGAAATCGAATGGGCTCCTGCTTTACTCTTGAGGGCAGCGTGGGGCTGGCGGTTTGACACATCCTAAGAGAGAAGTAACTGTGGTAAGTGGCAGTGGCCAGTCAGTCCATGGGTATCTAAGACAGAGCATCAAACATACAGACCAGCAGACAGGTCAAGTATGCTCCCCCCTGGAGCATGAACTTCCGACATTGAACAGAGATATTAATGGAGGCCATGGACAAGGCCAGGGAAGCAGGTACTCAAAGCAGTCTATCTCATTTCTATATACTCCCCAGTTCCCACAAAACGTATTTGTCACGGTCACAGGTGGCAAAATAGAGTCCAGCTGCCTAAACAAGGAAGGGCAGACAAGGCCAAGCATGTGTCCTGTGACATGTGGCAAGTGGCGAGTGGCCCATGGTGCTGTGGCAGTGCTGCACCCTGACAGACTCCATCATCAGGTAAAGTGGCCTTCGGAGCCTGCTCATCCTTTCCAAGCACGAGGGTAAGGCACTGTCCACCATTGGCACCTCTGTGGTGATTTGTGGTAGGCAGGCATAAAGGAACCTTCGATCATCTAGGAAGCCTAGTGAATCACTTTTGCCTACTGCAGATTTTTAATGAAATATTTATTCTAGCTGGCACATATAAAAGACACAAAAACCTGTTTGTTTGGGGTTTTTTGTTTGTTTGTTGTTGTTGTTGTTGTTTATTTTTTTACAAGCTGTAAGCCTAGATTGGGCTGGTCCTGTGCAATTCTTACCTACATCCAAACCACATGGCTCTGTCACTTGCTGCTTGAGTCTTACCCAGGCTGCTTTTGTTCCATCAGTCTGTCCTCGAGGTGCACTTCTCTCAGCCACGTGTTCCTGGTCCAACAGAGACCTCCTGCTCTCTCCATCTCCTTTTTTTTGTCTACTTCCCTGAGCCCCTGGTCTCTCTCAAGACCCCTCACTAGATTCTCAGGGTCTACCTTTCTCTCTGTACTGCCCAAACACAGGCGCTAGCTTTTTATTAACCAATCAAGGATTACACAACAAACTTGAGGATTCACTCCTCTGAATGGCCACCAGATCTTGGGGTTCAGAATTTAGCATTTAACATAGCAACAAATCAACCCCGAACAGCAGATTGGCTGGATCCATGCCCCTGGACTCTGAGCTATCACAAACAGACAGTAGAGATGAAGCTGGAAAGGGGCCATATCTAGAAAGTTCTGTCCTCCTCAGTTGTGTGCCCGTGATATACATAAGGTTTCTTTGATATACAATCGTTGGCTACACTTCAAAGGTCTATCCAAGAAGACAACTTGAAAAATGCCTCCTGCTGCCCTTACACTGACTTCATTCAATTTCCTGCCTTTTCTCAGCTAATCCTCAGCCTGTAATTTCCTAATGACTCTGTCTGCACTGCTCTGTGGTTCAGTAAAAGGCACAGCTGGCCAAGATTGCCTGTATGGGTTTGCAGCGGGAATGTTGTCAGCATTTCTTCTCTGGTTATGAAATACTGTCAAGGTTCCTCTGGGGGTCCAGTGTTTCTCTGAGATAAGCACTCTACTGGCAAAAACAGAGTTTGAGAAGGACACTAAGAAACCAGCCTAGAAAAAGCCTGTGCTCCACCCTTTCTTTCCTGGGGGCAGAGCTAGGCTTACCCATGGATCTTTGTTTCTTTCTGGAACAGATTAGTGGCCAATGAATAGGTCAGCATCCAATATGTCCACACATCAGTCTGCGCTTTCTGTCCTCAAGAGCCCTGGATGATCTGACCTGGCTACGGTGCTAAGTAAATGTTTGTCCAATGTATCTATTAATGCCATATAATAAAACTGTGTAATTGCTTACATGGACCACTTTGCCCACACCTACTATTTCCAAGTTAATGAGATTATGAGCCTCGGGCTGGCACACTGCATCCTAAGGACAGACTGGGAGAAGCTATTAAAAGTTATGACTACCATTAGTGTTATTCAGTTGTGAAAAGGTACTCTTGCCTTTCCCCTATGGGCAAAAGCTATCTCAGGCGAGAAGGCCCTTGACCAAATATATAATTTCAAGTTCAACAGTAAATCGAAGAGGCAGCTGGACCCCTGAGCTCTACCCTGCTGTGCTGAGCTACCACACTGCTTCCTGTCTAAGCCTGCTGGAACTACCCCCACCTCCAAGAAAGAACCACCCAATGTCCATTCTGTACCCATGCATCTTTCCCGCCCCCACCCCACCCCACCCAGGACCAGTGCCGAGAACCAACTTGCTCCATTGCCCATATGGATCTACCTGAGCGCAAGGTCTCCATTTCTTTGGCAGTTACCCCTACCTACTTTCTTCAGAAGAATAAATAAGCATAGATCAGATTTAAAATTTAGTTATGTTTCACAGTGATCTGTGATCCTTCTGTTATCAGAATTCTACCGAGTCCTTGAAGATCTGACCCTAGCTAGGATTTCCTGATACCTAACCATACCCATTTGCTAAATTACATAAATGAAAATTCAAGTCAGTCCCTGAACGCAAAAGCTGCTTGCAGCTCTACAATACCTGTGATTGTTGTTGCCAAGACAGTAAAATCATCCCTGTGTATCTGCCAGCCCCTAAGTCACTCCAAAGTCCAGAACCACTCTCTTCCTCCTGCCACACTATTGAATAGATTACCTACCACCATGGGAGGTTTGTATGTAGTTTGTACGGCAATAGCACAAAGGAGCTGAAAACATGACTCACAAAAGAATTGGTGTGCAACAAGGACAAAGGACCAAGACAAAAGGTGGTACTTCCCACAGTTTGATTAAGAATGACCCACATAGGCTCCATAGGCTCCTATATTTGAATGCTTAGTCACCAGAGAGTGACACTATTTGAAATGATTAGAAGGATTGGGAGGTATGGCTTTGGTGGAGGAAGTGTGTCATTGGGGGTGGGTTTCAAAAGCCCATGCCAAGCCCAGAGTCTCTCCCTCAGTCTATGGATCAGAATGCAACTCTAAGCTATTTCTCTAGCACCACTCTTGCTTGCCACTATGCTCCCCACCCTGACGATAACCTCTGAAACAAAAAGTAATCCCCCTATTAAATGCTGTCTTTTATAAGAGTTGCCTTAGCCATGGTGTCTCCTCATAGCAATAAAACTGTGACTAAGACATCTCATCACTGAAAGTTCACTAAATTATGAACCAATTTATAGGAAGTCAATGAGATTTAAAGGCAATTTTTGGCTGATGCCTGGGTGGGAAAGGCAATTAACTATTCCTATGTACAAAGGGATGGACAAAGATCAATCTAAAAGCTCACACTATCCCTATGCCAGCACAGTCTCAAAGGGATTACGTACTCACACTGTCTTTCCTCACAGGGATACCACCAGTGCAGATCACACAGAGGGTACCCTGTGATTATATGCAGAACAGGTGTGGAAGGCCCCAAGGTTCCATGTGCATGGACTCAACACAAGTAAACTCTGAGAGAGATATCAGGTCCCCCGGGGGCAGATCCTGTGCTCACAGGAGCAGAGACAGGACTCTTGATGCTGTAATCTTTTCTCTGTCCCGAATATCACTCTTTACTGTCCATGTCACACCTCACTAGTATCCTCTTCTAAAATCTGCTTATAAATATGATGGTGTGCATTCTCCTACCACTCTGTCTTCTAAATGCTAACGTGTAGTTGCATATTAAACTCTATAGTCCATCTGAGGGTGCGAGAATTGACCCCTGTGAGCCTAGGAAATAGGACTCTGTGTCCATCCAGTATCTGTGTCTTCTATGAATTTCACTGTCTTCAGCAAAGTCAAAAAATGCAAAAGTGAAAATGCTGATCCTCAAAGCTGTACCGCCTTGGATTTTATAGGTTCGTCCTGTCTGGCACAGACCAGAGACATGATCTGCTCTTCCCGGGGCTTTCGGAGAGGGAATGGCACAGTCACCTTTACCTGGCTCTCAGATCTGCTCAGAAGGCAAGAGCACCTCCCTGTGGGAAGAGGCTTCCAAAGATGATAAGGCATGTTTCCCATGCTTGCAGGATTCTAGAGAATTAAGGCCCCCATCACCATCCTTTGGTTTTTAAGTCAGGAGAAAGGAGAAGAAAACACATTCATAACCGCAATAGAAGAAGAGAGTAGTTTTACAGTGATCAAAAATCCCAAAACTTCAAAATATACAGGGGACCCAGGACAGGACAACAGCCTACACAATAGGAATAAGCAAAGAGCTCACTGAGAACACAGGTAGTAAACATACTTCCTGGGCTGAATGCCATCAAGATCCATTGGAAGTACCAGGCCTTTTCTTCCTTCTACTCGAAAACCCTGCAGGTCATAGCTAGCCATGTTTTTCCATATCCCTTGCTCCAGTAACCAGAGGCAGAAGAGAGGTCGGAAGGTAATAGGCCCCAGACTGCCATAGGAGAAACACAGCAAATCAGGGACATTACTAATAAAACACCCAGCCACCTGGTTTAAATATTATGTTCTCTAATGGCCCCAACCAAGCACAAGTTTTTAGAGTGTCTTTTTTAATCACTGGTTTGTACTTTTAAAGTCTACTTTTTATAAACATCATATCTTTCTCTTGATTACATCCCCCACCACATCCTTACAGAAGAAATCTGAGGGTTCTCTTATACCAGGGATATTTTTTTTTTCCAGCAAGTTATAAGGACCAGTGCCCTAAAATAGAGGGGCAGCTCTGCCATCTCGTGGTTATCTCTGGTACTGCAACAATCAGAGCCATGACGTTGAGCAGAGGATGAGTGAACCCCTAACCACCATCCAGGCCCACTAGGAGGTGGGAGGAGAGCTCTCCAGTGTACCTCCAGCTTCATGGGATCAGGACTACCCTGGCTGGCTTCAGTGTCAGCAGACTGACATCCAGCTTGAAATGCAGAATGGGGGCTTGAAATTGTGGCTTTTATTTTTCTAAATTCCCTTTTCAATTAACATATAATTGTCCACATTTCCAGTACATTGTGACATTTCGATGAATAAACTCAGAATTATGTCAGGTTAACATATCCTTCTTATGATTTCCTCCTTCAAGTTCTTTGTTCTTCCTAGAGCATGAACGGGGCTCTTGTGAACTGTCACCTCCCTGGGCACAGGACCTCATTTTTCCTTCATGATCGACCCTCCCTCTACTGCCCTTCATCACTTCTAGACATTCTACTCCCTTCTACTTTTAGGGCTTCAAACCATAAACACCAGACCACCAAGAAAAAGGTTGAGATAAACATTTTTTAAATTTTTTATAGAGAGAACATGAGGTGTGTGTGTGTGTGTGTGTGTGTGTGCAAATTTTTCACTTCACATAATGTCTTTCAGATCCATTTTATATAGATGTCAGATTTTTGCCAGAACAAATGTAAGTTGGTCTGTCTGAGCACTTGAGCAAGGGAGACCCAGTCAGAGAAGGACAGAAACCGAGGATGAGACGGGACAGGGGGTTGAGTGGAGGTGGAATTTATCCTCAAGCTGGAAGAAGGGGGATGTCATAGGGCAGTGTGAGAGCTGTGAGGAAAAACTGAGTCTCCATAGGGAAGAGCATGGCAGGACGGAGGAAAGCCTTCTCTGCCAAGGTCTGCCAGCCCCAAAGGCCCTGGAGACAAGGCCTGCGCTGGCAACATGGTCAAAGGGTGGTCCTAAGAATAGAGCCGTGAAGACAGACCTCAGTACCATCCCCGCATGCCCCAATTTCAGTTAATGGGCTGTATAAGGAGTGAAGAAGGTGCATGTTTGAAAAAGTCAAACATGAAAAACTGAGGCCAGACACATGTCCCCAGGATTCTGAGATCACTGGGGGGAAAAGGGAGGGAGAGGATTGGCCAAAGGCCAGATATGACCCTGAGTGCTTCCCAGTTAGAACTGAAGGTATTCTAGACTGGCACACAGACAGAGGCTAAACTTCTCAGAAAACAGACTGAGAATATCACAAGGTATACAGCTTAGGGCACAGGACATGCACACACACACACACACACACATGCATACACACACACACAGGTTGCACACACAGGGTGCACACATTGAGCAAGTGGGATTAGGCTCTTTAAAAAGGGTAGCTAGTCAAAATAGGGGGAGCAAGCCAGTAAGCATTTCTCCCTGGTCTCTGTTTCAGTTCCCGCATTCAGGCTTCTGTCTTGAATCCCAAACTTTGACTCCTCTTGATAATGGATCAAGGTGTAAGATGAAATAAACCCTTTCCCGTCCAAGTTGTTTTTGGCAACGATGTTTACTGTGGCAACAGAGCACAAACTATGACAGTTATCAAGCAAACAACATGTCTTATCAAGCTGAGGCAGGCACTGCCAGGCGTGCACACACCATGCACTCTGGGCATGCAACTCCAAGTAACTTACACTTGGCACCCCTTGAGGGATACCTACATTAGGCACAGGGCAACAGGGACAGTATCAGAACCAACATCTGCAGATGCGTTTGGCATATGATAAAGGAAACTGGGGTTTGGATGACAATACACACAGAGATGAGAAGCAGTTGGGAACATAATGGTAAGCCTTAAATGCAGACACAGACAGAGGCACATGCGAGGACCACCGACTGGACACAGGATACTGAACAAAATAGCAAGCACCATGACATAGGTCACAAGACAAGCACCCAAGGCCATACACAAGCATGTGGGCACACAGCAGCAAGGGACATGCTGGGTACTCCGCAGGAGTACAAACCAGACACTACAGCACACAAACTTGATGTTGGGCAGCCAAGTAAGAGTAGAAAATCCCTGACAATGCTCATGTCTCTTGTGCCCAACAGCTAGCCATGCCAATGGTCCCTCAGTCCCAGACCCCCATGAAGAGAGAACTGTTGCCTCGGAGGCTCAAGGTTATTGGTTTCTCCTGTAGGTCTAAACCACACAATCAGACCTCTCATCAGTTGAGGGGAATCTTCGAGTCATTTTTTTTTACAACAAATCATAGCACTGTTTGAGATCCTTTATGCCTTGGCTTTGCTACAGCTCCCTGAATTCCTAGGCCAAAGGGCAAAGGCCAATGAGATTTGGCTAGCGGTTTGCTGGTTATTTCTATGAGTTTGTGCCATTTTTGGATATCTGGTAGCAAAGTCTGTGAGTGCTTGGTAAAGCAGCTGCAAAGCGAGCCCAGAGAAAAATCATTAGGCTCACAACCCTCCTCTAGAAGTTCAAAACACTTTATGCTTTGGACTTGTATCTTAAGCCTTCAGCCACTAGGTGACGCCAAAGAGTAAGCTATCCAATTGATGGCACCATAGATAACATTTCTAGGATTTAGCCCAAATGAAAATCATAGCTCCAGCGTCAGACAGTGTCTTTGGCAGCTCTCAATGACTTACATACATCTCTCCCGGTAGAAAACACAACAACAAGCCAGTCCCTATGCAGGTGTGGGTGTTGAGTTTCCCCTTAGGCCCAAGCTGCCTACAAGGAAACTGTACTAGAGCTTGCTAAATGTGCCTAAGTGCAGGGAGCCATGAGCGAGGTCACCCAGCAGCCCCTGCTCTGTTGCACTAGAGGAATCCGTAGTTCTCCATTCTCAGCCTCAGCTGCGTGAGCGTTCCAGGCTTGCCAGGCCGCCCTGGGTGGCTGTCCAGGGTGGTGAGCATGGTGTGACCCAACCACAGAGGGAGTCTCAACATCAAAGTCATTTTTGTTTTGACATTGCTGTGGTCTGCTGTTTGTGTCTGTCCAAAACTCCTGCTAATTTTGTTGGCATTGCAGCAGTATTCACAAGTGGGGTCTGTGTGGGTGATTAAGGCCCCTGGGATTGGATCAGTGCCTTACAAAAGGGCTGGAGAGATCCAGAGATGTCCTGGCTTCTATGCTTTTCACCTGCACTGATACAGTGTTAGCCCCCTGTGCTGTGTGAGGATGCAGTGAGAGAGAACCAGGGGAGGGGGGGAAACTCCTCTCAGATTCTCAACTAAAGAGCCATGACCTTGAACTTCTCTGCTCCAAAACTGAGAAAATATACTCTTGCTTATAAATTAATGTTTGAGGTACTTTATTATAGCAGCACAAAGAAGACAAGTGCCTACTTGACTGTTTTTACATTCAGACTGAAGTTTTCCTCATTTTTGGTTTGATAAGTGATTTTGAATTAAAATGTAGACATTTGGGCTATTACATTTACCAAACCGAATCTTTTTCGTTTTTCCTTTTAGCCAGCCTTTTGTAGCACTGGATGGAGGGGGCTGAGCCTCAGTAGTGTTAGGTGGGAGATGAGGCTGGATTCCCACTGTTCCCTGCTGACACCCCACGAGATGGGCTAGTCTCACACGGCATCTTCTAACACCATCATGTTAGAGAGAGGGAAAAGCAAGATGCCTCATTACCGATCCTCATGAGGCCTCCACTAGCTGACAATAGATAGAGTTTAATTAGCACTGATCGTGCGTAAAGATTCCTTCCACGAGGCGAGGCGTTCTCTGCTACCCACATGTGTGAAAATCGGCTACGTTGTCATGTTACAGTTTGGCAAGGCTGGAAGCCTCCTAACTGGTTGTCTTTGGCATTCACAGGTAGAATTTGGGATGTAGGTATTTGTGCAGTGTAGGGGGTTGGTCAGGTGCTGCTTTGTATTTGAATACTAAATACTGCCCCCCCCCCCAATCTGGTTACCCCTGATGAGGAGATCCTCATATACACCAAATGGACAGAAGAGAGGAGCTTGAGCAAACATTCCCAGAACTTGAGGTCAGGCAGGGACCACAAGGAGAATGAAGGAAGAGGTCACCGTGGGGTAGCATGGATCTTAAGCACATGGCCATGAGTGCTGACCTGATGGAGCAGGAGCAACCTAAAAGGAACACGGCAAATATTATCTCAGAGATTTTGCCAGGGAAACAGAAAATAGCATAGATACCTACCCAGCTCTAATGCTCTACAGCTTATTATAAATCTAAAGATCTGTGTCTTTGATTTGGTAACTAAATTACCTGAAGTGAGGGCAAACCCCCAAAATAATAATAACCACAACAGTGCAGTTTGCCTGAAAGTATTCTCTTGCATAAACTGCTCTTCTGATTGCAGAAAACTGGCCTCCTGTGTGTGCTGTCTTGTTAATGTTTTTGGGGTGCTGGCTTCCTGGCACTCAGAGTAGGGTGCAAAGTGAAAGGAAAACCCCAGGAACTGTCACCAGCTCCTCCCTCAGGACACAAGTTCCATAGCCAGCCTGCCATCTCCCTGGCTTCCACACTTTTCATATTTTATTTCTGCAAAATGTTCAAGGTGTTTTATCTGCACCAGGTGTGGGGAACTGAGAAAAGTACCCATCACCTTTATGGAAGCAGAAATGGCCATCAAAATAACTTTTATGTGTGGTCTGTCATTCAGTTCATTGTCTATTCATAATTTTGCTGTTTTAAAGCTGTGGCTTAAGCTTTATTATTGTGCATTATGTTAGCCTATGTAGCAGAGTGTTTTGTGCTCTTTTGTAGTTTTGCTTTGGGGTTTTAAATACTTTTTAATTATACTTGCTCTTTCAGACTAGGTGTCATGGTGCATGCCCTAATCTCAGCACCCAGGAAACGGAGGCAGGTAACCTCCATGACTTCCTGGTCTGCCCAGTCTACATAACGAGTTTCAGCCCAACCAGGGCTTCACAGTGAATTTCAGGCTAGCCAATGAGGTCCAATCTTAGACAATGTATTTTTCCACTTTCATACATCCATAAAATGCACACATTTCTCACTTCTCCTGCCCCTATCATCCCTCTCTTGTCTACAAGCCCCTTTCCTTTCCATTCCTATATGCATATCATTTTGTTTTGTTCTATGACCTACTGAGTTTAGTCAAGGACTTTTGTGTGAGCATGGAACTACCCATTGCAATTTGGCGGACTCTTCAATGGCTACACAACTGACATAAATGACTTCCCAGAGTCTTTCAGTCAAATGGAGTGACAGGACCTCATAAGCCCCTCCCCTTGCATAAGAGCTTGTTGACAGTGCCAGTCTTGGGCATCTCAGCTTAAGTTCAATATTGCAATGGCTGTGTAACACCCAAAGGATGGCAGTTAGTAACCCTTCTCTGCATCTTCCAGTTCTCATCTTCTCACTACCCCCCTCTTCCTCAATGCTCCTGAACCTCAAAAGAAGTAGCATGGACATTGTGTTTAGGGCTGAGCATCTTTGTTTATTCTCAGCATCATGAGAAGCCATAAGTCTTCATTCACTGCCACTCAGGTCACAGAAAGGAGAGGTTTCTCTTCTTAAGACCAAAGGTGCCGTTTATGTAAGAGTAAGAAGGTAGATATTTGGAAGGCAGTTTGACACAGTGGCAGTTTAAATAAGCAACAGTAGTACATTCCCTATGAGACCTATAACTTCTCCAGTCATATTGCTTTGGCTTAGTTAACATCATGAACCAGTTTCTTCCTGTCAATAAAGCCTCAAATCTAATCTGAGGGCAGCTTGCTATCCCCCTAACAGTAGTGCTACTGTTACAAAAGCAAGCACACCCTGGCTGCCCAGCACATTGGTATTGACGTTCTTGGGTTCCCATTGATGCAGTCACTCTCCCAGTAGCCTACATAGCACCTTCTAGCAGGTAAAAGCTAAACAACAGGGAGGGAATTTACAGCTAAGTTTCAGCTCGTTTTCTCTAATTCTTTCAACCAGTGTGTGTGTGTGTGTGTGTGTGTGTGTGTGTGTGTGTGTGTGTGTGTGCAACTAAAAGGAATGACAAGATTTTTTTGAGGGCTTCCAAGAGTTTACTGACCAACAAACAACTCATATGGCGCTTGAATTTTTGTTTGATATATTTCTTTTTTTTAAACCTTTTTATTAGATTTTTTTCTTTATATATATTTCAAATTTCAAACGCTATCCCGAAAGTTCCCTATACCCTCCCCCCCTTGCCCCACCCTGCTCCCCTACCCACCCACTCCCGCTTCTTGGCCCTGGAATTCCCCTGTACTGAGGCATATAAAGTTTGCAATACCAAGGGGCCTCTCTTCCCAGTGATGACTGACTAGGTCATCTTCTGCTACATATGCAGCTAGAGACACGAGCTCTAGAGGAACTGGTTAGTTCATATTGTTGCTCCACCTATAGGGTTGCAGAACCCTTCAGCTCTTTGAGTACTTTCTCTAGCTTCTCCATTGGGGGCACTGTGTTCCATCTTATAGATGACTGTAAGCATCCACTTCTGTATTTGCCAGGCACTGGCATAGGCTCATATGAGACATATATACCAGGTTCCCTTCATCAAAATCTTTCAGGCATATGCAATAGTATCTGGGTTGGTCGCTGATTATGGGATGGATCCCTGGGTGGGGTAGTCTCTGGATAGTCCATCCTTTTGTCTTAGCTCCAAACTTTGTCTCTGTAATTCCTTTCATGGGTATTTTGTTCCCTATTCTAAGGAGGAACAAAGTATCCACCCATTGGTCTTCCCTCTTCTTGATTTTCTTGTGTTTTGCAAATTGTATCTTGGGTGTTTTATGTTTCTGGGCTAATATCCACTTAGTTTGATATATTTCTAATTGGTATATGTAAACAATTTTCATTCAATGAAATTGCTAATATGTGAAGGCTGAAGTCTACCTTTCTGCTTTCTACTTATTCTTTCTATTTTATCAATTAAACTTTCTTTTTCTAGCTTTCCCTTGCTTATTTTTTTCAGTCCCACCTATTAATCTATAATGCTTTGAGTATATTTTTCTATAGAGGTTCTTAGCCCTAAGTAACACATATCAGGGTATGTGTTGATGTAGTTAATGGGAAAAGTATGAGTATATTATTCTCAGACATTATTATGAATGTGTAAGTGTCCATTTGCTAGTTTGTTGAATTTTTTTATATTTGAATCTTTCCTGCTTGTTTATTTTAAACCAAGTTCTTCCTGTGTAGTCAAGGCTGGCCTCCAACCCACGATACTCCTCCTCATTCTCCTGGATGCTAATATCACACATGTGCTTCATCCTGCCTGTCATCTTAACTGGAGGAACTGTCACTGAGAGATGGCTCTTTCCCCACTTACTGATGACCATACTGCTCAAATAAGACTCTGTTATTACGGTACCCAGAATGATGTAAATACCATCCTGACAGCCTCTATCAAGCAGCTTGGTTTTCTTGCCTCACTGCAGGTTCTATTTCTTTGAAGACAGAAGCTTTCCTCCTGACATCGCTACATTAAAGTGCAACATCAGGAAAAGATTGAAGTTAGATATTGATATTTTACAAGCCAGAATAATGAGCATCGAGTAAGTGATTTTGGAGCTAATTGTCTCCAGTGGTTCAGATGGAACTGTAATGCCTCAGCAGCAACTAATAGGTTCTGTTGCACAGTAGTGGCTGGCAGGTTGTGTAGGACCTGGACTTTCTGCACAGCATCTCCAACCTGGTCTAGCAAATCATGGCCAACCTTGTGAGAAACTTGACAAAACACTGGCTTTTTCTGTGGGAAAATAAAAAAGAAACAGTGTTGCAGTTTCTTGATGCAGGTGCTCCTTGGTCAAGGAGGTCCACGTCCAGTATGGTCTGCTATCACTGTCTTCACCAGAACACTGACTTTATTGCGCATAATGGATTTTCTACAACATAAAAGGAGACCAATGCAGCAAAGGCACTAACTGCATGAGATCTCAAAGTAAGGTTAAAATTTAAAGGAACATGTTTCATGTGGCTGATTATGTTGGAAACTGGGTGTATGGCCCTCCCTAATGTGTGCAGAGAAGAGAGTGCATCTTCTGCAGAATCTACCCTGAATATGGTGTCTTTCCCATAGGACATGATGTGAAGAAAAGCCATTGGCATGCAGTAAGAGCATTAAAAATGCAGCGACCAGATCATTTGGCACCTCATAAGAGCTAGGAGTTGGACATACAACGAAAAGGATGATTCCTGCAAGATTATTGAAGTTTGGGATGCCCCCCCCCAAGGAAAAAAACCCTGACATATATAATGTAATGGTTAAGCATCAAGTAGATTGTCATAATCTGATTCTATGCTTCTGGTCACACATCTAATCTATAACCAGCCTCCCAAACATGGTGGACTAAAGCAATCTTCATAGTGTAGTTTGCTCAAAAATTTAAAATGTGCTCTCTGTTGATGGGAACAGTCTATAGTCACATTCTCTTGCAACATTGGCTGAGAGGTCTACTGTGGCCAGAGATTCATGGAGAAAGCTGTCCATGCAGGTGGCTGGCAAAGGTGGGACTTCCCCATGTGGACTTCAATGCAGAGCCCTTTGGTTCTCCTCTCCTCATGTAGTCTGGATCCCAGAAAAACAGGGGAGAAGCCCCTAGAGCAGCGGTTCTCAATCTGTGTGTCACGACCCCTCTGTGAGCCGCATCACATGACCCTTTTACAGGGGCTGCCTGAGACCATCAGAAAACAGATATTTGCATTATGATTCATAACTAGCAAAAAATTACAGTTATGAAGAAGTAATGAAAATAATTTTGTGGGTGGCGTCATAACAACATAAGGAACGGAAGTAAAGTGGCGTAGCATTAGCGTGCTTGAGAACCGCTGCTCTAGAGGGATTGCTTCTGCTTCCTTCCATTGGGCACGTACGTCATTCAGCCCAACCGAGAGTCCTGATGGCAGATGTTAGACCTCCCCATAGGAGGACTAGCAAATAACTTGTGGAGTACTTTAATCTTCTATAATATGAAATATTATGACCCTTGAATATTATAACTACTACTTATACCCATGACAATGATAAAAAGAAAACTGAAGCATAATATATTTCTTTTCATTTCTATACAAAGGAGACTGTATATATATATATATATATATATATATATATATATATATATATGTATATATATGTATATATATATATATATATATATATATATATATACACACATTTTCATTTGTTTAAAAATGTGTGTCATTGGTTACACATAAAGAGCTCAATGGGATGGGGTTGTTTGCAAAAACTAAAATATTTTAAATCACCAAACCAAGCAGAACCAGAAAGTGATTCTTGAATTATATCCCACTAAAATAACAACCAAAATTATAAATGTCCCAGTGCTGATATTAACAACTATTCAAAGGTAAATGTTTACCAGTGAACTGTTAAGGTTCATAAACCATGGTTAATCCCAAGTCCCTACTGCATTTTTAAAAATTTTCTCTTTTTCTATTAAAAAATTCTCCCAGAATACATTTTGATCATATTTATCTTCTCCAACAACTTCTCTCAGATCCTCCCCACTACCCAACTTTATGTTTTCCCTGCTTCTCCTTCACACACACACACACACACACACACACACACACACACACACACAAACACACACACACAAACACACACACACAAACACACACACACACACACAAACACACACAAAATCATGTTGCATTTCATCAGGTCCCATCTCCTGTAGTAAACACACTTCAAAGGCACTCCTTGCATAAGAAGCTATCAATGTAGACTTTTTAATATGTTTTTGAGCTTTACATAAATAAGTAACAATGTATACTCTGTGTCTGGCTTCTTTAAGTAACATTAAATATATGAAGTTAATCTATACAATACTGTAAAAAATGTATTACCTTTTTATAGCATTATAATACTTATTATATAGACTAAATTCCATTAAAATCTTAATAGAATATATTTGCTTATACTGCTACTGATGGATATTTGGAAAGCTTTAAGTTTTGATTATTATGCACAATGTAACTATGAATATATTTTCAAACATATCTTAGTGGATTTTCAAATTTTTATTTTATTATTTATATGTGTGTCTGTATCTGTGTGTCTGTGTGTGTCTATCTGTACATGCTGACCCTAAAGGGGGCTACCAAAGGACATAAAATCTTCTAGCACTTAAGTTGTGGGTGACTGGGAGCCATCCTACCTGGTTATTTGTGACTGAGCTCTGGTCCTCTGAAAGCAGCAAGTGTCCTTAAGTGTCATCTCTGCAGCCCCTATTTTAATGCACTGAGTGGAGTTTTATACCTACACATGTAACTGTTCTATGAGGTTTAATGGATACCCTGTCAGACACATACACAGAAACACACACCCACACACACACACACACACACACACACACACACACAAATACACACTGTACATCAAGTCACTGTGGGACTAGGCACATTCTCTCCCACTGAGGTCAAAGTGGTCCATTTAGGGGCACAGGATCCACAGGCAGGCAAGCAACAGGCTCAGGGACAGCCCCTGCTCCAGTTGTTGAGGGTCCTGCATGAATAGCAAGCTGCTGGTCTGCTGCATATGTGCAGGAGGCCTACACCCAGCCTGTGCTCACTCTTTGGTTGGTGATTGAGCCTCTGGGAGTCACCAAGGCTTATTTGATTATGTTGGTCTTCCTGTGCAGTCCTTGTCCCCTTTGGGTTCCTCAATCCTTCTCCTAACTGTTTCTTAAGACTGCCCAGCTCCATCTAATGTTTAGGTGTGAGTCTTGCATCTCTTCCCCTTTTACCCTGGGTGGAGCATCTCAGAGGACAGTTATGCTAGGCTTCTGACTACAAACATAACAGAGTATACATAATAGTGTCAGGAATAAGTCTCAATTTGTGTCAGTCAATGGTCAGCCATTCCCTCAGTCTCTACTCTGTCTGTTCCTGCACATCTTGTAGGCAGGACATATTTTTGGGTCAAAGGTTTTGTGAGTGAGATGTTATCCTTATGCCTCCACTATACCAGTCTGTGTCCTGTCAGCTTTCTGTACCTTTATAGACATTTCTTTCTTTAAGTTAGGGAAATTTTCTTCTATGATTTAGTTTAAAATGTTTTCTGGGCCTTTGAGCTAGGAATCTTCTCTTCCTTCTCTTCCTACTTGCTGGGGTCCAGCCTCAACAAGAGTTAGGGGTCGTCAAGGACTATGGAAACCTAGTAGGGGAATAAGAAAACACACATTTGAAATACAATATTGACAGGCTGATCTTACCATGAGAGCCTCTAAATTCAGAGTCAGAAATGCTCATATAGACTTGACTCAGCCCGTTATTTGCTGAAATCATACAAGGAAGTTGGGTTACAGGAGGATGGGCTATAGGAGGATGGGTAAATGCTTATCTGTTTTCCTATGCCAACATTATCTTGTGAAACAGAGTAATACAGATTTAGAGCATAAAAAAGGAACTATACAATCTCAAACATAAAAGTTTTACAGCAAGTATAAGTTTTTTAAATATATCCTGACCACCAGTCTCTGGTGAGGTTGGGGCAGCAGTATTACAGTTACAAAGTCAGTATCTTTCAGACACGTGTGACACGGTATGGTTTCCTAAAAGGGCAAACATGAGGTCATACTGCTGACCTTGCATTATTTGTACTTTTCTGGACCCCATCTGTCTGTCTACAAAAACATCCTCACCTAACCTGTACGGAGAATTCCTAGGGGGCTGCCACCATCGTCCCTGAACCCAAGGAACCCATTGATAACTTTCTGGGAAATATCTGTATGTTAGTCCATCCTCAGTTTTATGATAAAAATGTCCTGTTTTTATCACACAGAATTGAGACTAAGACTGGGGCAACAGCTGCAGAATTACTCATCTCTGCCAGTGTCTCTAGGTTACTTTCATTTCCACCTAGAGCGGGTGACTGTAACATAAATTTTTCTTGAATTCATGAACAGCCTTCACTTTAATATTATTGGTAACATCTGATTTCTGGATATCAACAGGTCCCTACTAGGTCACCAAATACCAGTTCAGTCAAGGAAGGAAGAAAGAGAAGGAACTGAAAATAGGTAAGGAGAATGATGAGTCCTGAGAATAATTGCAGAAATGACATCACAAGGTGCTTGAGCCAAAGAAGCAGGCCTTGGGACCTCTCAGTATTCATACTGAGGCCCACAAGAGGCCACAGCCTCATGCTGTGAAGCACGGTAACACCTGCAGATTTTCCTTCCTTGTCACCAACAGCTATTATACATAGGTTTGGTCGCTTCATGGTGTCCCAAATTTCCTGGATATTTTGTGTCATGAACTCTAGATTTTTGCATTTTCTTTGACTTTGATTTATTGACTTCTTCTATCATAATCTTCTACTCCTGAGATTCTCTCTTCCATCTCCTGTATTCTCTTGGTGATGTTTATGTCTGCAGTTCTTGTTATCTTTGCTAGGTTTCCATCTCCAGGACTGCCTCCGTCTGTGTTTTCTTTCTTGCTTCCATTTCCCTTTTCAAGTCTTGACAGTTTTATTTATATCCTTCACCTGTTTGATTGTATTTTCCTGTATTTCCTTATACTTATTTGCTTCCTCTTTTAATGCCTCTACTGTTTGAATGTATTTTCCTGTATTTCCTTAAGGGATTTATTCATGTCCTCTTTAAAGGCCGCTATCACCTTTATATAATTGGATTTAAGACTCTCTTTGTTCAGTTACATTAGGATAAGCAAGATTTGTTGTAGCAGAATAGCTGAGTTCTGGTAATGCCATATTGCCCTGGGTCTTGTTTATTGTGTTCTTACTACGTCCTTTAGGCATCTGGTTTTCCCTTGTGATGGCTGGATGATCCTGATGGCAGCAGGATTTCTCAGGAAGCGAGAGGGGAGCCTTAGGCCAGACAATGGAGGTCTGGGTACCTGACTCTGCTGTGCCTCACACAGACCCCACTCTGCAGGTTATGTCCCAATTGGACCCAACTGGTATGGCAGACCAATATGACTGGGATGGGATTGGTGGAACAGAGTTCCAAGCTGGTTAGTCCTAGCCTCCTGCCTGAAGGTTTCCACAAGGAGGTAGGGCACTCTTGGGGTCTGGCAAGGCTCCTCTGGACCGAAGAACATGCCCAGAGCTAGACAATTGGGCTCAGGGTAAGGCACACAATTCACCACAGCTATGATTTAGTGAGACTTCTCAATGCACACCCAAACCTGTTACGGCATGACCTCATTAGCCATGGGAACAAGAAGTTACAGTGTTTAAGGTTATAATATCCTTGTTGACTGTCAAACTGATCACCTTTGCATATGTTTTGAGGGCATTTGGCTGACCCATTTTATGAATGTTCCTTTTCATTTTGTAAATTAAGCCAATTGTTCATTTTTAAACTTTAGTTTTCTGGGATTTTTTTTTCTAATTAATTTTTGAGGATCTTTGAAATTGCAATGTTTTCCCAGATGTGCATTATAAATAGATGATTATCTGTTTGTTTTTGCTTGAATTTTTTGTCTCAGTT
The DNA here is from genome assembly GCF_000001635.26 of Mus musculus. NCBI lineage: Eukaryota > Metazoa > Chordata > Mammalia > Rodentia > Muridae > Mus > Mus musculus. Next base: position 63,333,184 of record NC_000073.6, read on the forward strand.
TTCATATGGCTTACTTTTGTGTAACACAAAATTCCTAATTCAAATACAGTGGCAATTTCTTTTCTTTTGTGTACCCTGTTGTGGAGTCTTTGCTGAGACTGAACTCCGGTGTGGCCAGCTTCAGCAGACTCCTCACCTTGCCTTTCACATGTCTACCTAAACTCCACCTGGGACTGATTTCCTACACAACGTGTGGCAGAGGGGTACTTTTCCACCATTAACATTAATTGATTCAGTCCTTATTGCTTAGCAATGACCATCTCTACCCTCTCTGCTGTCCTACACTATTCTGGTTCCTGAATTGACTGTAAACATCTATCTCCAAAGATCTCTCATCGTTTTATCACATCTCTGGGCCAAATTGTGTGCCTCCCCTAGATTTCATCAATATTTCAGTATAAGACATGAATATTTCGAGATACCTAGAGCAACAACTGTTTGTTCAGGTTAGGGCCTGTGTTTGTTTGCCTGTTTCTTTTTTTATTGGTTATTTTATTTATTTACATTTCAAATGTTATCCCACTTCCCAGTTTCCCTTCTGCAAACCCCCTGTGAAATCCCCCATTCCCCCTGCTTCTATGAAAGTGCTCCCCAACCCACCTACCCACACACTTCTGCCTCATCATCCTAGCATCCCCCTATGCTGGGGCATCAAGCCTCCCTAAGACCAAGGGCTTCCCCTCCCTTGGGGAAGGGGATCAATGGGACATTGATGCCAAATAAGGTAATTCTCTACTACATATGCAACTGGAACCATGGTTCCCTCCATGTGTATTCTCTGGTTGGTGGTTTAGTCCCTGGGAGTTCTAGTGAGTATGGTTGGTTGATATTGTTGTTCTTCCTATGGGGTTGCAATCCCCTCAGCTCCTTCATTCCTTCCCCTAACTCCTCCATTGGGATTCCTGGGCTCGGTCTGATGGTTGACTCTGAGCATCTGCATCTGTATTGGTCAGGCTCTGGCAAAACCTCTCAGTGGACAGCCACACCAGGCTCCTGTCAGCAGGGACTTTTTGGCATCATCAATAGTGTTGGGTTTGGTGTCTGCAAGAGTTTCATTGCATTAAAATTTTAATTTGAACCTTTCGTTTTGTGTGCTAAAGGAAATCTATTAGCTGATGTATGCCAGAGAAATACAAGATTTTTATTGTGACAATAATCAAGTTTCTTGATAATCATTGAAGAGGATTGGTAAATAGATTATGACTAATCACCTGCAAAAACAATACTTGTAAAGCCAGGTATATTCTGTGCCATGGTAGTATCAATATAGGTTACAGCTGTTTCTTTGAATATGCTCTAGGTTTTGTTCTTAAACCACCTAGCAAAAAGAGAAAATGAGCCTTAGTTGGAAAGTTTGAGTCTAGCATAGAAACTTCATGTTTGTTTGTTTGTTTCCCCTTATTACTTACTTATTGTCTTACTTGTCTTCCTAGGCTTCTAAAACAGTGCTGACTAGGAGCTGTTAGTATGTTCGTCTTTCATCTTCCCAAAGCTTAGGGAGAAAACATCTAATCTTTCATCATTAGGATAATTTTGATGGATGGGGGTGTAGTTCAGTGGTGGAGCACTTGCCTAACCTAGGTTCTGGATACAGTATTGATACTGGAAGGAAAGGGAAGGTAAAAGGGAAAGAAAGGGAGAGGGAAAGGGAAAGAGAGAAAGAAAGAAAGAAAGAAAGAAAGAAAGAAAGAAAGAAAGAAAGAAAGAAAGAAAGAAAGAAAGCAGGGAGAAAGGATGGAGAGAGAAAGGAAGAGAAGGAGGAAGGGAGGGAGGGAGAGAGAGAGGAAAGAAGGAAGGAAGGAAGGGAGGGAGGGAGGGAGGGAGGGAGGGAGGAAGGAAGGAAGGAAGGAAGGAAGGAAGGAAGGAAGGAAGGAAGGAAGGAAGGCAAGCAGGCCGGCCGGTCATTCCTTTCAAGCTTTTACCCTAACAATTGCTACTTTAAAAAAAAAAAAAAAATCTCTGTCAGACCAGTATTCATCATCATGCACCTTAAAATTTTATCCCAGCTCTGAAATATGATTGTGAAGTGGGTTTACATACAAATGAAGGGATCTCCCCACATGAAACCCACACCCACAGCCTATTTTGAGCTGTGCTTCTGATATCAAGTCAATTTCATATTGAGTCACTCAGCTCTTCAGATCTGGCCTGTGTGTATGCTCCACCTAGTGGCCAGCTCTGCTAAGTATGTTAGGACCCAACCTGCATTTGCAGCTGACTCCAAAGTACTGGCTAAATGGTATGTCAACTTGATACAAGCTAGAATCATTTCAGCAGTGAGTATCTCAACTGACAAAAAGTTTCCACCAGTAAGCATTAAACAAGTCACATGCACTCTTCTCACTCTAGTGTTAGCTCGTGTGTATTTGTGCTTAGAACTGGCTATTTGGTATTGGGTAATTTTTGACAGTGCCATGTTCCTGGAGAACACGGATTCTCCCCTTTAACCAGCAGTTAATTGTCTGAAACCCTTCATCTGGTGGTGAGTCCTCTAGAGACTTTCCCCTTTCATGTTACTATATCTATTGGTGTTGTCCTTGCTCAGTTCTTGTTTAGATGACCATATTTGTTGAGGTATCATAGGTGAAGATTTGCTGTCATTTCGTGGAGGCACAATCTCACAGCAGATTTCCTGGTCCTCTGCTATTAACAATCTTTCCATCCTCTCTTCTCTGATGTCCCCTTTGCCTGGGATGCATGGGCTGTGCTGCAGATGTATCAGCTGGGCTGGGTACTTCATTATCCTTTGTTCTCTGCATTTTGACCAGTTGTAGATATTTGTAATGATATCAGCCAACTGCAAAAAGAAACTTCTTTGTTGAGAAGTGAGAACTACACTCCTCTATGGTTGTAAAGATATGCAGCTACAATGCAGTTAGATACTAGACTGGTTTAATAAAGTGGCTGTAATAGGCATTGAGAGCCAGACCAACCCCAGGAGGTCTCAGGAGTTCTCCTCCATGTCCTTGCTCCAGAGCCAACTTGGCAAGGTCAGTCCGAGGCTGAGGCCTGGGTGGCAAAGGAATTAAGGTCTTTGTTCCTGGGAAGTTGTCCTCCCCACACCCCGCTCAAAAAGACTGGAGTTACTAGTCCAAAGACCTTTGCACTCTTGCTCAATAATGCTCTTGGGATACCCGGTATTCCCTTTGTGAAACATTATTTGATTAACCTCCTACTGACTTTGTCCATTATATGACAGCTTCTGTTGACTGTCCCATTTCTTCCCTGGAAATAGTATATAAGGTGTTGTTCTTCCTAATGAGCTTGGTTGGCCTTAGACACATTTTGTGCAAGACTTCCTGACCCCCAATTTTCTTATATTCTCTACCTTCTATTCTCTTTACCTTCTAATCTCCTTATCCTCACTGCCCTTGATGGATATTTGCTGCACACCTTTTGTTGTATTTATGCTTCTTGCTGTTAAAGGCCTCTCTCCAAAAGCTAGACTCAGGTAACAAAATGCTAGTGAAAACAAGAATGAAATCAATGAAAGTTCCCTGGGGAAAAAACAGTTATGCAGAAAACTGAGTTTTTCTTGAGAACTTATTACTTCAATATATATTCAGATCACTAAAGAGTGTTGTTAGTAAGCATGGGGAAAAGGGTTTGAGAAGAGTTATTAAAGAAGAAAAACTTAGGGAAGTTTTAGAAACTGACAAGCTGTAATTAAATTACTAAGCTTTTAATGTTCAACTTTAGAAACAAGAAACTTGTATGTATAGGAAGAGATTTTGATCGTGCAAGCTTATGACAAGCCTTGGTGCCTTCCTGAAGGTAAAAGTAGGCAGTTTTAGGAACCCTGATCCTCTTCTGTTCGTTACAGAATTGTAATAAAGATAGAGATCATATTGAAACAAGGGTTCAAGGCAGAGACGCCGAGGCAGGCATCCTGGCTCAGGGAACTGCCTGCCTTCTGAACAGACTTGTCAGACCAGAACTTCACTGATAGACTGCCCTTGCTGAAGCAAAGGGGATAGACTATACTTTAAGAATCAAAGAAAAAGGCTGGGCGATGGTGGCACACGCCTTTAGTCCCAGCACTGGGGAGGTAGAAGCAGGCAGATCTCTGAGTTCAAGGCCAGCCTAGTCTACAGAGTGAGTTCCAGGACAGCCAGGGCTACACAGAGAAACCTGTCTCAAAACAAACAAACAAACAAACAAAAAACAAAAAAAACCAAAACAACAACAAAAAAGAATCAAAGAAAAAGGACAGTGGACAGTGGTCTTATGTCAAATATAAAAGAAATATAAAGGAAGGAAAGAAGAATTAAATAAGGGCTGAACTTCTATAGAAAGCTGTTTGATAAAATAGGTAGCAGGAAATAATTTTTGATCTATTAATCTTAAGCCAAATTGAAACAAATCAACTTTAGACAGAGTCATTCTGTCTAGCATTTCTGTAACCGCTAGGTTTTACGACACCAATCTTAAGAACATATTGAGTTTAAAGAAAATTGATTTTATCATAATGTTAATTTTTAGTTCTTATAAAATTGCTGTTTGCTTGCTTTGTTCTTCTTTCAATATTCTTATGTAATCAAGGAAGATTTTAGAAGAAAATGTATTTGAAAAACTGTGTAATCAACGCATAAAATTTCTGAGGAAATTACTTTATGTTTAAATAAAGCTTGAAAGAGACAAAAGTCATCAGAGTCAGAAAAGCCATGCCAAGATGTGGTTCTTCTCTCCCGTCTCTCATAAAGCACAAGGCATCTCGTGCCTGATCCTTCCTTCCCTTTGACACTCTTGCATCCACCCTTCTCCAGGCCCTACCCCTGCATGAAACTAGCTACAGTGACTGACAGATCAACAGAAGCACCATCAACATTCCAAAGAACTATAAAGAAAAATTCACATGTTAGCACAGAAGGCCTGAATAGCCAAAGCAATCCCCAGCACTGTAGCATGGTGTAATCTGTGCAGTTACATGTTGGAAGTATGTAGTTTGCTTCTTCTTCTTCTTCTTCTTCTTCTTCTTCTTCTTCTTCTTCTTCTTCTTCTTCTTCTTCTTCTTCTTCTTTTCTTCTTCTCCTTCTTACAATTAAAAAGGGCCTTGAGTCACAGGATAGACAGTTGTCTCTGTTGAAACTGTGAAAGTCTATGGGGACTTTTAAAGTTGAACTAAATGAATTTTGCATTATGATATGGCCACAAGCTGCATGGAATCCAGTGAGTGTATGTGGTGGTTTGAGTGTTATATCCTTGGCTTCATAAGCTCAGATATTTGAATACCTTGTTTCTAGTTCTTGGCTCTGTTTGAGGACATTTATGTGGTACGGCCTTGCTGGAGAAAGCATGTCGTGGAAGTAGAACTTTGTAATCATATGGCCTCACCCTGGTTTTCTGTTTTGCATTTGCAGTTGAGGATTTGAGCTCTGTTTCCTGCTGAGACCACCAACCTTGGCCCTTGATATCTAGAACCATATGTCCAAACAAAGTGTCTTCCTTACATTGCTTTTTGTCATGGAGTTTTATCACAGCAATAGAAAGGTAACAAACACATGATACTAGCACAAGGCCACATAGGCTAGAAAAATATAGAAGGCTCAGAGACACACCAAACTCTATAGTCTACAAAGGTATCAGAAGTACACATTGAAGAAAACACATCCTCTTCAAAAATTGTTATTTGGAAACTGGATATCCATTGGCAGCAGAATGAAACCAGGGAGAAGTATAAATGGATGAGAATACTGGAAACATCAAATATGAGCAAATTACTTTGACTCCATAGCTCCCTAGTAAAAAAAAAATGGAGCTAAGATTTTAAAATTAGACATGGAACTTTAAAAAGTTCAGGGGAAAACATTTCACAGAACTATATAGTTTTATTCAACTATAAAGAGGAAGGAAATTGTGTTATTGTTTTCAGAAAAAAAATTGATGGAGCTGGAACACATCAAGTTAAGTAAAAGGCAAATACTTATGTTCTTTATCATATGTAGAATCTAGATTTATATGTAAAATATATGACATGAAAATAGAAAAGGGACTAAAACAGAGGATGTAGGAGGAGTCCAAAGAAGGGGGTTTCTGGTAAAGAGAGGATGATGTACAGAAGATTAAATGTATGTTTTTCTCAAATACACATATATGGTATGAACAGGGAAAAAAGAATATTTGAGAGTATAAGAAGTGGACCAAGAACAGGGTATAGGAGAGGAAAATAGAGGAAGGGACAATACAAGCAAATTATATTGCTGGACATGAAATGTCATAATGAAACCCATTGTGTTGCATAGCAACTAAGAATTTAAAAATATCTTCAGTTAGTGTCTTAGTTGGGTTTTCTATTACTGAGACTATAGTCTATGACCAGAAGCAATTGGAGAGTAAGGTTTTGTTTCATCTTAACACCCGGGTCACACAGCATTACTGAGGGAATTCAGGACACTTACTCAAGAAAGGAATCTGGAGGCAGGAACTGAAATAGATAGATCTCAAGGAGAAGGATGCTTTCTGACTTGCTCCTCATGGCTTCCTTGGCACGCTTTCTGATACAACTCATGACCACTTCTTTGAAGAACAAACAGTGGACTCTAGTGAGAATTTTCGTTTCTTTAAAAACACACAAGTATTGTAAGACTCCCAGGTGTGGGACATGGGGCTGCTTCAGATTGTCCATGGCAGCTGACTGTGATTTGCCTTGTGCTCTAACAGAGGCATGGTTTTGCCAGCTGCAGGTAGTTTTCATGAGTCAGTGAAGTTTGGAATTCTGGGGACACTTTAGAGGTTACATAAATGCTAGAGCCCCCCTAGAAGGGCCTGGTTGGCTGCCTGGTGGTTAGATGCAGTTTGTTGCAGTTTGTCAAGTAGTCCTCTGCAGAGATTTAAAAAAATTAGATATCCTGATGGTGAAAATCAAACTTGCCCCCAAGGAACTCAATGCCCCTAATCAGCAGGAAGCAGTCTAATGATATTCACTGCCACCTTTCCCCCTGTATCCCTTTTCTCTCCTACGTAGTGTTTGGGGCTGAAAGGAAGAGAAGGGGAACCCACAAAGTAGCAAAAGAAAGTTACAGTGGACTAGGCCCTTCTACATCAGTCCTCAATCAATCTTGCTTTTTTGTGCAGCAAGTGGTTTAACTGATGAGTTATCTCTCCAGCCTATTGCTTCCCCCAAAGGAAAACTAACCATCTACTAAATAAGCCAAACTATCAACAGAAAGAAAATGGAAATAAAATATGTGAGCATCAATGAAGGAGAATGTTTTTAAATTGATGAAAATAACACATTTTCCCAGATGATTTTCTTCAATTACCTGTGACAATTGAAAAAGTTATAATACCTCCTTATGTAATTCTAAATGCATGGAAAATAAAACTCTTTGTGTTACAAGCCTTACTATGTTATAGCTCAGGCTGACTTCAAAGTCCTGGGCTCAGGTGACCCTTCTGCTCCAGCTGTCAGAGCTTCAGCCCTGTGCCATGGTCGCACCTTAGAGAAAATAATTAAGATAACTCTATAATAAATGACAGTTGCTTAACAGAACAGGCATCTGTGATGTAGAAAGAGTATATGGGAAGCTCCTGCAATTCTTGAATTTCTCTTTGAATACAAGATTGCTCTAAAAAATAAAGTCGGGCTCAGTGAGTAAGGCTGCTAATCATGCACGCGAATCTAAGTTCAGATCCCCAATACCTTCTTGAAAGTGATACATGGTCATGCATGTGCCTGTGACCTTAGCTCTGGGGTGAGGCAGGGAATTGAGACTGCTGGACACCCAAGAAAGCTTGAGGTTTACTGAGAAACACTGTCTCAAGGTACAAGATGGAAAGTGATAGGCAGAAGAGTTGATGTTTTCCTCTGACCCCTATAAGTGCTTCAGTGGGCACATACACCTGAACACAGACATGCACATATACCAATACAATGTTATACATACATTCATATATACAGTACACATACACACACAAATTTAAAACTCTATATTTTTAAAAAGAGAATGCCTTTTCCTAATCCTTACCCACATATCACCTCTTAGAAGCTATGTTGAAAACACTAGTTAAAATACCACAACTTTCCCAGCTGCAATTAAAACTAATACTATTAAGTCAATCATTAACCAATTTTGGTTGCTCTTTCTTCTTTTAAATTCACCCATGGCATCCATGCAGATGAAGAAATTCTATTGTCTGGGTAGTTACTGTCTCTCAAATGTCCTAAGTCCTGAGCACTGGCTCAAGCTAAGCATAATTTCCAACTGTACCTTATCTCACATCATCTTGATTATGAATACCTCACCTATCACCAGTAACAAGATTCAGTTCACAATCTTAGCCTTATAATCTACCTCTCAGGATCATTACTGAGCCAATAAAAAAAAAAATTAGTGGTCTTTTCTAGGGCTGGACCTTCCGTGCTACAACACTGACCTAATGGTAAGACATGCCCACAGATGCAATACTGGCAACTGCTTTAGGACTGGATATAAAGCCTATAGCACAGGAGGAGTTTCATCCTGGTGCTGTAGAACATGTTACAAAACCATGACTAGGAAGATCATAGTCCCTAGGCAAGAACCTACTTCTGTTACTTTGTTGAACTATCTATCATGCTGTGAAACTGCATTCTACATATTGATGTTTAGATCCAGAGATTTGCACTGATCGTTTGCAGCACGTTGTAGTTAATGCAGAGACCTACAACTGCCCAAAGTTGAGTGCTGAACAGAAATAACTCTGAGTGTTCAAGGATGGGTCATCTATAGAAACCTCCCACCATCCAAAGCTTGGGAAACTTCACAGAAGTGGGTGGCAGGAGAGTCGTGAAATGCTTGATTCTGTTCATGACATGGCTGTTGTATGCATCCACTCACAACAGGTGTGGTTTCTCCATAAGACCTGCACAAAATCAAGCCAGTCAAAAGTCTAGTGCAGATGGGGGCGGGGGAGGGGGGCTCCTATCCCCTACCTTCTCCAAAGAGCTGTTGGCAGTTGATGACTGCGGAGGGAGAAAGGGTCAGGTCACTCTCCATTGGGGATGTGGCAACTGGTAAGTTTCTCATGCCCCAGTGGACGGTCATACACACACATATATATATGGGCAGCTAATTGGACTCAGAGTTATCAATAACAAAAACAAACTAGAAAACAAGACACAAAGTTGAGAGGGATACAAGTAGGATGTACTATGGGAACTTGGAGATAGGATAATAGAAGGATATGATCAGTATACACTTTGTAGATGTATGGGACTTACAACATATTGTTAAAAATGGACTTTCTAGAATCATTTCTAAACCAACTGTCTGAGAGATTGTGGACTCAAGAGAAGACCCTGAAGTGGGATTTCTAATAATCATATTAGAAGAACCGTTGGCCAAAGACAAGAGGATAGACAAGAAACCAGATGAGGCTGAGCAAGGTGAGATCTCAGGCAAAGACACAGAGTCAAATCTAGTGGATCCTACAGTCAGACCCATTGAATTTTTTTTCTCCAGCTTTGACTCTGGTACTTATGAGTTCATTTTTGCAGCAGAGATCATTGAAATCCTACACCTTTAATATATGATCTCTCTCCCTGGCTACATAATCAGGTATTTCACCCCCATCCCCTGACCCAGGTGATATCCACAGTGCCCATGGTCTGAAATCCTGCTAGTTGCTAGGTACATTAACCAGGATTTCCCTGCTCCTGAGTTTCAGCTTAGCAATTTTCTTGTTATTCTCCTTCTCTCTCTCTCTCTCTCTCTCTCTCTCTCTCTCTCTCTCTCTCTCTCCCTCTCTCTCTCTCTCTCTGTGTATGTGTGTGTGTGTGTGTGTGTGTGTGTGTGTGTATTCATACACGTGCCATGACTTGCATGCTCAAGTTAGAGAGCAGCTGGTAGTAGAAGTTGGTTCTTTCTCACATTGTGGGTTGTAGGAATTGAACTCAGGACCTCAGTGTTGGTAGTATGCACCTCTACCTCACAAACCCTCTTCTCACCATACCTTATTTTCTATCCTCACCTTATCCTTGACTACGCAGTCCAACTTTTCTGCTGTATTCTGATTTGAGCCCAATACTACTTATTGCAAAACTCTTATTGCAAAATCCCTATAACATGTGAACCCTTTAATATAACACCTGGAGGGTAAGTTGTACCTCACAGCTGTCCATGTGGTTACACATATGCCTGTCCCCTGAACATAGGAGGACTGTATAGACAGTAGTCTGAAGGGAGATATCTGAAGAAAATGTCAGATATCTTCTTTCAGGAGCAAAAGAAAGTTAGAAGAGACGTCCAGTAATGTTCACAGAGACCTAGGGCACCATGGGAGGTGGGTCAACAGAGCTGGCCTCAGAGACCTAGGGCACAATGGGAGGTGGGTCAACAGTGCTGGCCTCATCAGATGCTGGGCCTGTCAAGCCTGAAGCGCCATTCTTAAGTACCTCATCCCAAGCTTACCTGAGCACCCAAACAGCAGATAGATTTTTCTCCCTACATCTTCCTTGATGCCTAGTAGTATAAATTACCACACCAAACACAACTGTTCTAACAAATAAAAGTATCAAGAAAATGATTTCTAATGATACTCTGCTATATTCATAGATTGGTGCCCTATTCAGTCAGTATCAGAGATGCTTCCTTCTGCAGCAAATGGGAGCAAAGGCAGAGAGACCCACTGCCAATATCCTTGGAACGCACAGCTCAAAGTGAGATGCCTCCATTAAATCCATCCCTCAGAGCTCAAGCAACCCAACTGAAGAAGAGGTGGAGATAGTGTAAGAGCCAGAAGAGATGGAGAACACCAGAAGAACAAGTCCCTCTGAATCAACTGACCAAGGCTCACATGAACACAGAGACCGAAGCAGCAAGCACAGGGCCTACACAGCTCTGCAGCGCAGGCCCATTGTGTATATATTACAGCTTTGAGCTTAGTATTTTTATGAGACTTCTGAGTGTGTGAATGAGTGGATCTCTGACTCTTGTGCCGGATTTCAGGGGCTGTTTCCTTTCTGGTGGGTTGCCTCACTCAACCGTGATGTGATAGTTCTTGTTTTATCTCATCATGGTTTATTTTGTCACGTATGGTTGTTATCTCTTAGAAGCTTGTTCTTCTCTAATGACAGAAAAGGAGCCGATCTGGAGGGCAGGTGGGGGAGGGGCTGGGAGGAGTAGAGGGAGGGGAAATTGTGAACAGGATATGTTGTATAAGAAAAGAATCTATTCTCAAAAAAAGGGAAAAATAAATAAGCTGAGGGGATAGGGACAAAGCTTCAGCCCAGACACATCTGTGTGAAAGAAAAGCTTGGTTTCCTGTCCTAACACCCCTAGTGTGAGAAGAAAGTCTCAAGGTGAACTCCCATTGTCTCACTTAACCTGGGTAGGAGCCGCCAGCGGATGTTTTATTACCGAATTTTCGAGAAATGTCCCAAAGCTATCTTCTCATCTAATTCCCACCCACACAAACAGGTAATTCCCTCGGTTTATTCCTGCACTGTATCCACTCCCAACTTTCACAGTTTGTGGTTTCTACATTTAAAATTGTTTTTCATAGAATCTGTTAAATGCCAGGAGCTGAGACTGATGGCTTCTTGATTTACTTAATCCTCACAGAAGCCAAAGAAGAGGGATTATTGCCTACTTGAGAGAAAGGAGGTCAGAGGATTATTGAAGAGAGCTTATGGGGATTGTAGGCATAATGGGGTCAGCCTTGGAAGAACTCTGTCTCCAGGATTCTTGACACCTCAGAAGTACCCAGCATCTCTGCCTCTGTCCTTGACTGAACTGCCTTCTGCATTCACGTGGCATCCACTCAAGGCCCATCCGACACCAATGCTGTCCCACAGAGCCGGTTCACAGGTTTCCCAGGCACGTCTGTTATCTTCTGAAGGTGCACAGCGGTGGCTGACATGGTTCACACATCCCATCTCTCTTGCTGGTTCCTGCCTATAAGGGAAAAGGTTTTGAGCATTCTCTTTCCCCACTCCCCAGGGTGTGTGGTGTAGGAAGCTTGCAATATAGACTCGCGGCTGGAATAAATGTCTAATGCTCATTACCTAGGTGTTAAGAGACAAGCGTGCTGATTTTCAGATTTAGAATGTTTATGTGTGATGTGGAGTGGTATGTAGTTGAAAGGTTCCTTTGGGGGTCCAAACAGAGTTAAAAGCTAAAAGAAACCTTTCTACCATAAATAGTGTCATTATATAAAAGTGGGAGAGAAAACATCATCTCTGTGGCTAGAATGCTTTGATATTCATATTTTTGTCTCTTCATCAAGCTATCCACTTGTATAACTGCCTTTCTATTCTACAGACACCCACAAGCAGCCCTCCCCTGGACTCAACTGTGGCCTGGCCTGCAGGGATTCTCAGAAAAGATCAAATGAGAAGCCTACAAAGCTCCCCCATTTAATCCTTGTAACCACCTTTGAAGTGCAATTATTATCTACAAGATGCTCAAGAACTGCTTCTGAGTTGCCAGTTGCTTGGAAGCCAGGAGGGACTGGACCAGACTTCCTGGCCCCTCAGCATCCTGGCTGTCTGTAGAACATCACCCCACACTGCCAGCTTTGCTCTAGGCTCTGGCTCCTTAGCTCCCTCCTCAAACCACACTCTCTTCCTGCACTGGGTTACTGTGACAGGATCTGCAGTCCTGGAAATTCCTCTTCCAAAGTTGCTATAGAAACTCCCGGTGTGGGTGTGTGGAGGAAGGGGTGCGATTCCTCCCAGCTGATGCACAGAACTTTGCACAGCTTGAGGCAGCATAGAATCAGACCCGTGGCGTTTCTCACCCAATTTGAGCCGCCCCAGAGTGTGGAGGAGGAAGACACCCTACTCCTTCTCTGTGTATCAGTGAGGGAAAAGAAAAAAGTCCTCTGATGTGGTTCAATTCTATCTAGAGAAAAGTGAAGAGCTGGCTGAGCCCAGCCACTTCAGAAACAGTGAGTCAGGACCAGAGTGGCCACCCAGCACGCAGGATGTCAAAGATTACCACCAGTCAAAAATGGACACAGCGTGCTTCTCAATATGATGCAAACAACACTCGCCTATTTTGTCAAGATACAGGTTAGGGAACCTGCATGGTCACATAGCTTCATTAGTCAGCCCTACAGTCAGCAGCGGGGACTGGGTGAGCCTCCTGATCAATAGCGCCCCCTGGTGATCAAGCGCTCAGAACAATCAGATGAAACAGGAATTTAATGTTGACAAACTGGATTTTCACAGGGTTGCCTGTGAAATTATCTCTTCTCACACAGTTCTTAAAATAAATCCTGTTGAAGGGAGGGTTTCACATGGGGAGAAGTGACAGATATATCCTGTTCTGCATAAGATGACTAATATCCGCACATGTTCACAGACACAAGCTAGAGAATGTCAGAGACACTCAGGCCTCGAAGACTCTGGGCCTCTTGGCCCATATGGAGAATGGGAGGTGAGAAAAACAGGTGAGTTATCCAGGAAGATGAAGACTCCACTGAACCAAACACTACTGAGTGCTGACTTGCATGTGACTGTATGCTAGGATAGATAGGCTAAGCCTGGAGATACAACTGAGAGATGCTGCTGCTCAATGGGCTTCATAGTGCACTGAGAGCAGTAGGGCATAGGCAGTTGTAATAGCAAGAACAAGAGAAATAAACTGTGGCATGTGGATAACGAAAGACTGAGTTCTCCACGGTGTGGATATGAGAACAGGCCAAGTTTAACCAGCTTTGTAAGAGTTTGTGAGCTTCCTAGATCTATCATAAATAACACTGTGTTTATAAGAGTCCAGGCCTTTAAAGACCAAATGTAAATATGTTTTTAAACATGTTTAAAACATTGACCACTGTAAATACAAGATATTAAAGAGTAATTTTATAGAGGGTCATGAGCTATGTATTCTAGGGAAGTAGTCATATCAGGAAATACACACAAAGGTCACCAGAAAAGAGCTGGGTCACACACACACACACACACACACACACACACACACACACACACACTGCTGTCCAAATGTGTCCAAGCTTTTGTATTGGAAAGTCCATGTTCTGGGAAGCATTTTGAAAGGCAGGGCCTGCTGGGGAAGGTTAAGAGTAATGGTGTTATAGGGCCCCCAATGGAGGAGCTAGAGAAAGTACCCAAGGAGCTGAGGGGTCTGCAACCCTGTAGGTGGAACAACAATATGAACTAACCAGTACCCCCAGAGCTCGTGTCTCTAGCTGCATATGTAGCAGAAGATGGCCTAGTTGTCCATCATTGGGAAGAGAGGCCCCTTGGTCTTGCAAACTTTATATGCCCCAGTACAGGGGAATGCCAGGGCCAAGAAGTGGGAGTGGGTGGGTAGGGGAGCAGGGCTGGGGGAGGGTATAGGGAACTTTCGGGATAGCATTTGAAATGTAAGTAAAGAAAATATCTAATAAAAAAAGAGTAATGGTGTTATGAAGATCCTAATTGTTTTAGGTTGTTCTCTTTTGTTCTACTGTTGTGTGAAGACCTTGTTTCTGTTTTCTGGGGATGTCCATTCAATCCAAGTCATCATCTTGGAAGTAGAGGTCAGACCCTTACCAGAAGCCTGAGCCTAGAACTGAGACTTTGAAACAAACAGAGTTGTGGGAAACAGTTCAGCTCTGATTCCAGTGTCTTCTTACAGCTGAGAAAAACAGAAAAGCATCTCCCAGTTTCTAACTGAATGTAACATAAAGGAGACAGTGGAGTATTTCTTATCCAGAAACAGAAGCCAGAAGATAGGAACCAAGGACCAAAGAAGACTTCTAAACTCCCTGGACAGTCAGTATACTTACTGCTTCAGATGCAAAGCCATCAGCCTTAGTCAGTGAAGAGTGTTATGCACAAATCCAGGCTAGGTGCTGGCAGGTCTGTAAGAAATGCTGCCTTCGTGCAGCCACGGGCTGTCAGACTTAAGAATGGAAACCAGTTTTTCTTTCCATGAGCAGACACATCTTCAGCTGTGTGGGCTAGAGGAGATTAACATAGAGAATTAGCACAGATAAGTCTGTTAATAACAGAAGCAAAAGTCAGTCCCAGAACCAGTAACCTGTGGGTAGTAGGAGGAGTGGAGTATGGAGAGTATTGCAGTTTGTACAGGCTCTAGAATTCCCAGTCTTTGGAATACAGGCAGGAAGGAGAAGAACTTTGATGCCCAGACTGACTCCCCAGGCAAGAACATCAATGTAGCTATTGTAAACAGGCATAGAATTAGAAGAAACTACATTTGAATGTCAAAAGGAAAGTAGGACCACTGTGGTTAAAAAATGGAGAATTTCAGTATATATCTAGAAAGTAAAACAATTTTAACTGCTAAACCAACCGGTTTAAACAATTTTAGTTGTGAGGTTAAAGGGCTTTGCATGAAAAATTCACAAGAGGGGTTCAACCGCAATTTGAGTTGGCAGAAGAAAAAGAGGTGAACTTCAAGATAGATCAACATTGATTATCCAGTTGCAATGACATATTTAAAAGAAATTGAACAGAGACCCCAGGAAAGAAGACAGGAGAGGGGGAAAGACCTTTGAAGTAAACAGGGATTGGAAGGATGTCAGATTTAATTTATATAACCCATCAGCACAGTCAACAAGCTCTAAAATAAATTCAAATAAAAATCACACCTTAAAAATATAATGAGACTGCCGAAAAACAAATTCTTGAAAGCAAGAGAAAAATGACTCATCAAGTATAGAAGAACAACAAATTAGCATTTGTTCTGAAGGGATGATGCATCGAAAACAGGGAGGGAGGGAGCAAAGCAAAGGACTGAAGAAGGTATGCCAGGTATTCTGCAGTCAGCCACACTACCCTTTAATAAAGACAGACCCAATGAGCAGATTGCAAGGGACAGGACCAAGCAGTGACTTTGGTCTATACACAAAGAAGGCACATGTAAAGAAAATTACATAATATAGAACACTTTAAAGAAAGTGCTCTTTCTTATTTAAATGCACTTACATAAAGTATTTTATATTATTATTGCATTTGATCATATATTTATGCACAATGATGGGTTAATGGGTGGGATACAAGGCTCCTGTTGCTTAGAGATCATTTAAATATTAAAAGTAGCATAGAACAGCAGGGGAATATAGCTTTGTTGGGGCCAAACTGCTGCTTTTTGCTCTAATTAGCTATCTGTAATATTCAGATAAACCACTAAAAGTGACTTTTTAAAGTCATTATTTCTTTTATTTATTTTTGAGATTATATGATTATATCATTTCCTCCATTTCTCTCTTCCCTCCAAGGCCTTCCTTGCTCCCCTTCAAATCCATGGCCTATTTTTTAATATAGTAAAAAGAAAGTAATAAAATGGGGTCACATACACAAAAACAACACTTATAAGGGAGATGTTTTGGTGAGCAAAGCACTCGCCATGCGTGGTCTGGCGCTGATTCAATTCCCAGAACCTACTCACGTAAGCTAGATATGGTATTGCATATCCGTAATCCCAGCAAAGTTGAGACAGGTGAATTCCCAGAAGTTCTCAGGCCAGCAAGCTTAGTATACAACAAGAAAAGGAAAGGCCTCAAAACAAGGAAAGCAAGGACTAAGAGTGGAGGCTGTCCTCTGACCTTCACACACAGAGCATATCACACACATGCCTGGATTCTCATGTGCTGTGCACAGATGCACTCACACATATATCACGCACACAGTTAAAACATTTTGAAAAGAGAGGAAAGAAGTAACACATATATTGAAAAATATATGAAAAGTTTGAATAGTAAAATTAAAGGTTGAATCATATAACACCACCAAATATAAATGAATTGGACATTTCAGCAGAAACAGAGACCAGAGACATACCTAGCCTGGTGCTTGCAGCCATGAGGATATGAGTTTTTAGTTTCCAGTCTGGAACCTGAAGCCATGAGAGCTAACCTGGGACTGGATGCACTGGGGCAGGAGTCTACAGGAAAGTAAAATACTCACTCCATTCTCCTTCCACGTAGAGACTGTCTCTCTCCAGGCTTTATGTTGCCGTTGCCTAGACACAAGGGAAGGTAACACAAATCACTATCCTCCTTCCTGCCCACGTTCATCTATCCTACATATCCCACCATCAGGTGCTGGCATCTCTCACTGGGATTCCTTAGCTCCTCCTGTAAAGGCACTGTCAGGTACCCGTTCACATTAGTGTTCCTGTAAGGGAGTGCACTCCAGAAACATCTGTCTGCCATCTTGTTAATGGGTTAGCCTTGTTGGCCTAATTCTTGGGACACTTGCAGACTTTAGAGTCAGACCATCTGGCTCACTGTGTCCTTCCTTTATCATAGTGACTGTGGAAGACCATATTCAGGAATCCTCAGGTAACACAATCCAAGTTCCTTTAATCATAGGATACTTTTGTTTTTTGTTGTTTTTGTTTGTTTTTCCTTTTTTGTGTTTATTTTTTGGGGTTTTAATTTGTTTGTTTGGTTTGGTTTTGGTTTCTACATAGTACTTGGATACATCTTCCTGTACACTTTAAACCATCTCCATATAACTCATAATACTCAGGACATCACAAATGTTGGGCTATTAGTTGTTACGCTGTGCTGTTGAGAGAATAATAGCAAAGAGGTACATGCTCACATGAGAGTACACATGGCTTTCTTTTTCCAGATGATTTGAATTGAGGGTGGTTGTATCTACAGACCTGGAAGCTGCAGGCAGAGAACACTAATGGTATTTCCTCTCCTCTCCTCTGCAATAACACTTTTAAATAAAACATGTCATCAACAATTCTGAGTTTCATTAGTGCACTACCATATTTTTACTCTCTGGGGTATTCTGCACTTTGTTGTCGATCTGGCTGTGTACCTGTTGACATCTTGATGGTTTACATTTTATAAGAGTTCATATCGTACATTAGAACTAGTCTCCTTTAGAATGCTGATTTTTATATTTATTTACGATAATGTTTCTTCATTAATCCCCAAATCCCCATTAGAATGTCCCTGTATATAGCATCATAATTTTAAATGTGCACATTTAGGAAGAATTCTATATGGCATTGTAATAATTATCAAGGAAGTGAATCAGAATGCATTGGTATTATTTAAGGAACTTAAAATAGAGCCTTGAAAGTGGAAGTATGAGGGTGGATTTGATGAAAACATGCATGAAATTCTCAATAAAAATTTAAAAATAGAGCCCTGGAGACGTCACTGGATACAGGTTTGTTACATTCACATGTCCAGACATTTGGACTGGGACAAACTGAGCAGGGCATCAGTTTCCTGGAAAATTGGTATGTTAACCTCTGCTGACCATACATATAATGGATGCATCTCATAAAACACTCAGGCACTGAGATCACAGTGTCTCTCAAGACATGCTTTTCTTGAAAGAAACACATTTTCAAAGCATAATTGCTGACTGACAAGTAATATAAATATCATTTCCTTTGTATTTAAAAGCCTTAAACACACCCACCATCTGTAAGACCCCAAAACTGAAGTCAAGACTATTTTGTGTTTCCATGATTTTAATCTTTTAAAAATATTTTTCATTAGTTCTCCAAGTATTTCATGCAATGTGTGTGATCATAGTCACCCCTATATCCCAGATTCCACCCCACTTCCCTACCCACCCAATTTTCTATCTTATTTTTTAATAGATGGAAACCCAAAGAACCAAGGCTATGGGGCCTACATCCTTAAAGAAAACTGATTCTTCCTCATTCTGTAGCTACCCATTAACAACAGGCCCCCAGCTAGAGGTAGGACTTCATTCCTACCTTCCTTTCCAGGTTGTGATTTTTATCTATCTTGAGCTAACACGAGTCTCATCCACTGTTTCACAATCTCTGTGACTTCATTGTACAACTACACAGTTGAATCCAGAAAAATATAACTTCATTTTAGTCATTAAACCACCACTGGATCTTACAATCCACCTCTTTTGTAGCCATTTCTGAGTCTTGAGGGAAAACAGCATGACACAGATGTCCATTTAAGTCTAAGTACCTCACAGTCCCTTATTCTCTATATACTGACCAGTTGTGGATCTCTGTATTAATTGCTATCTACTGCAATAAGAAGCATTTCTGATGAGGGTTGAGAAATGTTCTTCTCTCTGGGTATAAGGCTAAATCTCTGGGAATCAGTTAAGCGCTATTTTGCAGAATAGTAGTAGGTTTTCCCTAGGGTCTATGATTTATCTAACCACAGGTTCTTGGCTCCAATCATAGTACGTTTTATCTTGTATAGCAAGCCTTTAAATTCAAAAGGAAAGTACTTGGGTACCACCATAATATTTGTGCACCCTTGTACCAGCAGCAGACATATCTTGCCAGCCACTTACTATTGTAGCTTTCAGGGTTCTTAGCTGGGTGAGACATGTTTTATGAATCAAGTATGTGTTGTCTTAAACAATAGGGTCTTTTTGTCAACTTCTGGAGGGTAACTATGGGCAGTGCCAAAAACCTTTCATTTCAAGGACCCATGAGAATCCAATTAGCCAACAACTCCAAAAGAGGTAACTCTCTCCTGTTACTGGGGTTTTTATTTGCTAACCAATTATGTCTAATATGTATAGTGTCCCTCTGTTATAGGGTAACTCCATTTAACTAATTTTTATATGTATGTGTATACAATTTAGTAAGCTTCAACAGTAGTAAATTTTCATATGGCTCTTTCAATGGATTTAGTGTTAGTTACCCCTCCCCATACTTCCTCCTCTACACTGTTCTCTTCTTTTCTACCTCGTTTAGCTCTGTTTCCCTTTAATATCATGATACCATATCTGCCTCCCTTTGAGAGCTCCACCCCGTAGCACTTAGTAGTTTCTAGAATTCTATGGATATTCCATATGAAACACACATATCTAAAGATTCAAAGCTAATATCTACATATGAAAGAAAGCATGTGATGTTTGTCTTTCTGGGTTTGAGTTATTTCACTCAGGATGATTGTGCCCAGATCTGTTTACCTACAAATTTAATTAAAAGTAGTTGAAATATGTTTATTTAGCAACAATCATACAGTTACAATTTTAAAACTGTGTAGAAAAATACAAATGTTTTGGTTTTCTCAAACTTATGGCATGTTACTCTGTGAGATTCAGGGACAATGAGCCAGTATTTCCAGGAATTATCAGAGATTTAAAAGTTATGATTATTGTAAACATACTCAGGTAAGGGACTATACTTCTCTTGGGATTAATAACCTCCTTATCTTCCTTAAATATTTTGAAAACAGTCTGAATTAATGCCCAAATTACCCAACAATTGAACAGGGATCTCTTCCTCTTATGTGCTTTTTCAATGTTTGTTCAGGCTCTGTCCCATACTTCATCTGAAGTTCCCTTCTCTGGAAACCAGAGTTAATTTTGGTGCTCCTCTTTTCTTTAAAAATGATGCACAAGCTTGACATAAGACAAAGCCTTCCCTAATTTTTGTCCAAGTATGCTCACTCAGCTCCTTCTATGAGGGTCGCACCGGTGTATCTCACACATGACTTCAGGTCCCTGATTCCTGGTGCCACTTGTCTATTGCTCTAGCTGGTGGAGAATGGGGCTTAAAAATGAGGTGGACTAAAATACCATGCAATAGTCAGTTTTGTTCAGAGCATCGCTGATTTGTACTCTGTGAGAAAAAAATAAAAAGGTTACCTGATGTTTAGGATTTCCATTATTGTGAAGAGACACTGTGACCAAAGCAACTTTTATAAAGGACAATATTTAATTGGAGCTGGCTTACACTTTAGAGGGTCAGTCCATTATCATCATGGCCTGAAGCATGGCAGCATCCAGGCAGATATAGCTGTGAAGAGTTATGCATCTTGATCCAAAGGCAACCAGGAAAGACTGGCTTCCAGACAGCTAGGAGGAGGGTCTTAAAGTCCTCCCCCACAGTGACACACTTCTTCCAAGGCCATGCTGACTCCAAGAAAACCACACCTGATAGTGCCACTCCCTGGACCAAGCATATTCAAACTATCACACCTGAAAAATGTTTTCATGAGTTCAAACTGTATGCAATTGCAAGGATAAGCTATATGTGAGGAAAACATTTTTCCATAGAGACATTTGAATAACAAACAGCTGTAGTAACTCACCCCTATCCACTACACCTGGGAGGAGTATGAAAAAACATTACAAAACAATTCCATGTTTTGAAGAAACTGAGGTCTCAAGACTCTTTTCTTGGCATCTTCTCACAAGCACTTGGAATTCTCCTCACAGGACTCCATTCTTGAACCATGTTACAACAAGTGGCTGTGTTTGACTCTTTTTATTGGCCATTTGTGAGTCTTTAAAAAACTGTTTCTTCAATTAATTAACTCATGTTTTAATTTCCAGTTTGATTTCCTTGGTATTTAATTTCTGCATTTTTTTGTAAAGTCTGGAGATATTACCCCCTTGTCTGCAGTGCCCTGGTAAAGATTGTCTCCCACTCTGTGGGCTGTCTATATACTCTGCCCTTATGTGCAGAGACTATTTATTCTCATCATTAGTCTGTCTTTTGATGCTCGGGGCTGGTTGCAGTGCATTGGGTGTCTTGTTCAGGAAGTTCTTACTTATCCTGGTGTCTTGTAGACCATCCCTTATGTTTTTCTCTAGTAGTTTCAGTATTTCTGGTTTTAAATTAAGGTTCTTGATCCATTTTCATTTGATTTGGTGCAAGGTGAAAGATCAAAGACCTCAATTTAAAATACTGATAGTTGAGTTCTTCCTTTTCTATTTTTATCCTCCTATGCCTTTCTCTTGTCTAACAGCTAAGATATGAGCACTGTACTAAATAAGAAAAGAAAGAGTGAGCATTTTTTATTCATTATAGATTGTATAGAAGATTATCCAGATTTGTCTTCTTTTAATGGTGATAGGATGGTGTTATATACTCGTTCTCATCTCGAGGTGTGCTACTCAATTTCTCCAGAATTCTTATTATAAAGGCATGTTTAATTTTGTTGACTGTCTCTGTGGCATCAATTGAGATGATGATGTGATTTCTGCCCTTAAGTTTGTTTACACAACACATTAGATTTTTTCTTTTTTTTTTTGAGATTATAATACAATTACATCATTATCCATTTTTCCTCCTTCCAAACCCTCCCGTATACCACTCCTTGTTCTATTTCAAATTCATAATCTCATTTTTCACTAATTATTGTTACATGCATACATGTTATATACATATACATCCCTAAAAATAACCTGCTTGGTATGTACAGTGTTCATTGCTGCTCTATTCACAATAGCCAGAAAATG
This sequence comes from Mus musculus, assembly GCF_000001635.26. NCBI lineage: Eukaryota > Metazoa > Chordata > Mammalia > Rodentia > Muridae > Mus > Mus musculus. The sequence continues at coordinate 63,355,301 of NC_000073.6, forward strand.
GGAACAACCTTAATGTCCTACCACCAAAAAATAAATAATGGAAGTGTGGTAAATATACACTATGGAATGCTGTTCATCTGTAAAGAAGAAAATTTAATCATAAACTTTACATAAGTGGATGGAACTAGAAATGGTAATATTGAACAAGGTAACACAGACTCAGAAAGACAAACATCACGTTTTTCTCATATTGGAGGCTCCTAGTTTGAAATCTTCAGATGTGGCCTGTGATAACTTAAAAAACGAGCAAAGTAAAATGGGACTACAACAATATAGGACAGTTGGAGAGCAATACTGAGGGAACTAGCAGGGTACAAGTGACCATGGAAGTGGGTAAGAGGGGACTTCTTAGGAAAGGTAGGAAGATAAATCATAGAAGGTGAGAGGAGGGTAAAGGAGAATTGAAGGATATAAGTGATGTGTGAAGAAAAATGGGAAGGGGAAAAAGGCAAATACAGGAGAAGGAAAAAATGAGTAGTAAACTGATAAGGATGTCTAAAAAGCAATAAGGAATTATATTTACTGGCACTATAAAAATGATAATGCATCTAATTCTGTTTATAAATGTACATTTATAGTTTTAATGAACTTTAAAAATCTAGAGTTATGGATCTCCCTCCAAGAGCCAAAGACCAGCAAAGAAAATACACACACAGTACCAGACATGAGAAGCCCCCTATTGATATTGGTCAGGGCTATCCAAGAGGCTCACAAGTCATACAGTCCACTGCTGTTGACCTTGATCATCCCTCAGAGATGTAAGATAAGTCCTTATTGCTGTAGATGCCATGCACTTTAGAAACAGGGTCCAGAGACCCCCTGAGCAGGAACTGACCTAAATGCTCCCCGCTGAGCACTATCTTTATAATAGTTGAAAATGCCATGCAAGCTACCAAAGGAGGGAAGTAATCAACAGCCTTACCCTACTCTGTTGCCTATGAATCTAAACAATGATCAGCATGGCACAATAACCCTAAGACTGGAGCAGTGGTATGCATATCTTAGTGGTAACCAACAGCTCTCCAATGGGTCTTATGGCCTATGCAATTAGAAGGAAATCATTCCTCTTCTTAGAAACCTATCTAAACTCCCAGTTCTAGTGAAGTCATGGTTACTGGAAGAGAATCTACAACCTCTAATTTACAAAACCAGGAAAATCTCTATCATAAACAGTTTATAAACACTTGTACTTATCCCTACTGAGAAGTGTAGTCTTCATGTCTCAGCAAGGAAACTTCTCTTTGAAACAGACCAGACCACTATAAAAAATTACAACCAATAAAAATGAAGAGTTGTGGAGCCCATTACCAATGGGCACACCTACAAAACACTGCTGCACCTCTAGCTTAGAGAACATGAGAAAAAGAAGCAAAAAGAGTGTAAGCGCCAGACAACTTTGTTATAAGGTTGTGTCTCCTAGTAATGTCAGAAGCTATCTCAATAAAATACCACCAGCATGACTGCTATAACTTGCTGAACAAGGAGGATATCAACAGACATGTCAAACTGTATAGGGAAAATGCCATGAGGCCTCAATCCTCACAAGGAACTATGGGCAACTGGTTGAAGAAAGTTGGGAGTTGTAGAAATAGCCTTCCCCAGGAAAGACACACAGGTGGTTGTCTATTATTAAACAGTCAGCTTTCAAATGTACAGACAAATAATATTACATGAACTAAATACATTATATCTAGGAAGATAGATAGATAGATAGATAGATAGATAGATAGATAGATGTAATGATGATATTGAAAAAGAGGCCATGAACTTGATGAAAAGCATGGATGATATATGGGAGGGTTTGGAGTGAGGAAAGGGAAAGGAGAAGTGTCATAATTGAACCATAATCCTAATAGTACTACTAATAATAATGAGAAACTCTATTTTAATAATTTAATGATGCATGTGAAGGCTTGGAAAAGCAAGGACAATCAGTAGCTCAAAAACTGGATACAGGAAGAAATAAACAAAATAAAGGCTGGGATTGATGAAATGGAAATAAGCATAAAAAATAAAACTACCAATGAAATGAACAATTTGCTCTTTGACAAGATAAACAGGGTTGACAAATGGTTAGCCAAATAAACAGAATGACAGAAGGAAGAAAGAGACAGAGGGAGGAACAGATGGAGGGAAGGAGGGACAGAGGGATGGAGGGAAGAACAGGAGGGAGGGAGGGAGGGAGGGAGGGAGGGAGGGAGGAAGGAAAGAAGGAAGGGAGAAAGGGAGAGGAGGAAAGAGGGAGGGAGTGATAAAGGAAGAAGAATTAAATTGATAAAATTGGAGATGAACTGAAAGATAGCACAATAGATACCAAAGAAATTCAAATAACCATAAGGTTACACATTGAAACTGAATATTCCACTAAGATAGAAAACCTAAAACAAATGGATGAATTTCTAGATGCATACAGCATACCAAAATTAAGCCAAAATAAAAACTAATAATTTAAGCAAATCCAGATCCATAACTAGAAACAAGATTGAAGAAGTAATAAAAACATCTCTCAAAGTACCCAAGAACTAAAGGGGTCGGCAACCCTATAGGAGGAACAACAATATGAACTAACCAGTACCCCCCAGAGCTTGTGTTTCTAGTTGCATATGTAGCAGAGGATGGCCTAGTCAGCCATCACTGGGAGGAGAGGCCCTTGATCTTGCAAAGATTATATGCCCCAGTACAGGAGAACACCAGGGCCAGGAAGCAGGAGTGGGTGGGTTGGGGAGCAGGGCAGGGGAAGGTTATAGGGGACTTTGGGGATAGCATTTGAAATATAAATGAAGAAAATATCTAATAATAATAATAATAATAATAATAATGTATATATATATATATTTCTAAACCACCTCTCAACTGAAAAAAAAATCCATGACTGGATGGATTTACTACAGAATTCTGCCAGAAATCCAAAGAAGAATTAATACCAACAATATTCAAATTACACCATCAAATAGGAAAAGAAGGCTCCCAAACTCTCATCACAGTGCTGCTATGATACCAAAACTAGATACTGGCAAAACAAATAAACGAAAAGAATATTTCAGACTTGTCTCCCTGACATAGATGTAGATATTCTCAATAAAATACCACCAAACAAAACTCAACCTCATATTAAAAAAATTATTTAATGTAACCAGATTGGTTTTATTCCAGAGATGCAGGGGTGGTTCAACATAAATGAATCTAAAATATTATCTATCACATAAATAGACTTAAAGACAGAAATTTTATAATCATCTTGTTAGATGCATAAAAATTGTTTGACAAAATGCTATATGCCTTCATAATAAATGTCATGAAGAGGCAAGGAATTGAGGGAGCATACCGCAACATAATAAAGGCTATATAAAATGAAAGTCCAGCCAGTATGACGCTAAATGAAGGAAAGCTCACGAGTTCTCATTAAGATCAGGATCAAGCCAAGGGTGTGCACTCTCTCCATATTCAATACTTGAAGTGTCAGCTGGTGCAGTAAGAAAAGAGAAGGAAATAAATGTGTACAAGGAGGAAAAGAAGAACACGAGGCATCTCTATTTTAATATTATATAATTCTTTACATAGAGACCCCAAATATGCCACAAAAATCTTTAAAGCTAATAAATAAGTCCAACAATGTGGCAGGATACAAAATTAACAGAGAAATCAGTGGCCTGGCTATATAGCACTGACAAACAAAATGAAAAAGACATAAGGCAAATAATTTTATTCACAATACATACATGAGCACATCTCCCACCTCCTTGGTCATAACATAAGCTAGAAACCTGCACAATGAAAATTTTAAGATGCTGAACAAATAAACTGAGAAATCCACTAGAAGATGGAATGGTCCTCTATGCTTGTGAATTAAAAAAAAAATATTGTGAAAGTGATAATCCTACAAAACACAATCTATAGATTCTATGTAATTTCCAGAAAAATTTCAACCCCATTGTTCACTGAGATAGAACAATCAAAAATGTATATGGAGACACAAAACACCAAGAATAGCCAAAGAAACAGCCAAATACTGAACAAAAATAAATAAGGCAGAAGGTATTACCATACCTGACTGCAAATTTTTTCTAAAGCCATAGTAGCAGAAGCATAAAAACAGACATATAAATCAGTAGGATAGACCTAAGGACTCAGATATAAATTTGTGTGACTACAGCTACATGATTTTAGACAAAGAGACAAAAAAATCATTCACTGAGAAAAAGGCATTTTCAACCAATGTTGCTGGGAACCCTGGACATCCACATAGAGGGTAGTGAAAGTGAGTCCTTATAGCTCTTTCTCTGAGCTTAAAACTCATCTGCAAATGGAAGGACTTCAACATAAGGCCTGATATCCTGAACATGCTGGAGGAAAAGTAGAGACCACACTTCCACTGATAGTCACAGGAAAGAACTTTGGAGAAGACTTCCAGAGCACGGGAAATAAGACCAATAACAAACAAATGGGATCCCATGAAATTAAACCACTTATTGCCTAACAAAGGAAACTGAAGCAAATCAATAGGCACCCCCAAAAATGGCAGAAAATCTTTGTAAGCTATTCATTTAACAGAAGATTAGTGTCTAGAGTATGCAAATAACTAAAAAGGACCATAAATATTGTCTGGGTACCTTTTTCAAACCCAATGAGTATTTCACTGATATGTTATGGTTTCCAAATCTGTGTCTTTATGGGATTTCTCTGTGTGCAAATGTGTATGTCTCTGCACATATACGGCTTTCTTTGAATTTTTTTGTTCTTGTTCATTTGCTTTGTCCTATTCTGCCTTGTTTATTTGTTTGTTTTTATCTTATTGCACTTAAAATTCCTATTTTCTCTTTCAAATGCCTGATTGTTTTCTAATAAGAGAAAGAAAAGTTGTGGATTTGGTAGGTGCAGAGGTGGGAGAAGTTGGAGGAGGGGAAACCATAGCCAGAGTATATTCTATTTAAAAAGACTATTTTTAATTAGATATTTTATTTATTTACATTTCAAATGTTATCCCCAGTTTTCCCTCCAAAACCCCCTATCTCATCCTCTCTCCCCTCCCCCCGCTTCTATGAGGGTGCTCCCATACCTACCCAATCCCACATCTCTGCCCTGGCATTCCCCTACACTGGGGCATCAAGTCTTCACTGGACCAAGAGCCTCTCCTCCCATTGATACCTTATAAGGCTATCCTCTGCTACATATGCAGCTGGAGCCATGGGTCCCTGGGAGTGCTCACAAAAAGGAACCTATCATGACTGCCCTCTGAAAGACTTAGCAAACAGCTGAAAGAGTCAGATGCAGATGCTTGCACCCAACCAATGGACAGAAGCAGCTGACCCCTGTTGTTGAATTAGGAAAGGCTGAAAGAAGCTGAGAAGAAGGGTGATCCTGTAGGAGGACCAGCAGCCTCAATTAATCTGGATTCCCGAGATCTCTCAAACACTGGACCATCAAACAGACAGCGTACACCAGCTAATATGAGGTCCCCAACGCACATACAGTAGAGGACTTCTTGGATGTCCTCTTTAAAATGTACCCAGAGATGATGCACTGAACCCTCAAGAGACCAGAGACCCCAGGGAGTTTAGAGGTCAGATGAGGTGGGGGTGTGGGGACATCCACGCGGAGAGAGGGGGCTGGGGAGGAGGTATGGGGTGTAGAAAAGTCGGAGGGTGGATGGGGAGAAAATAAAATATGGAATGTAAAAATTAAATTAATTAAAAAAAAAGAAAAAACTGACAATGCTGGGCTATGAACTGGAACTCAAAATTCTCAAAAGATGAAATGCAAATGGCTAGAAAACACTTTGAATGTGTTCAACATCAGTAGGCCATTAGAGCAATGCAAATTAAAACCACTTTAAGATTTTCATAACACCTCAGACAGAATGGTCATTCTCAGGAAAGTTGACACCGAATGGTGTAGGTGTGGCAATAGGCAAACTCTTATATAATGTTGGCCGCAATATAAACTAGTAAGGCCACTTTGAAGACCAATCTCAATGCTTCTCTAAAGAAAGAAAAAAAATCAGAACTAAAACTGCCATCTGATCCAGCTCCAGTGCCCCTGGACATATATCCTATGGACATTATAGCCCACTACAGAGACAGCTGCACATCCGTGTTCATTGCTCTTTTATTCACAATAGCTAGGAAATGGAATCAATATAGATGTCCACAAATAAATGAATGGATAATGAAAATGTAGAATGCATACATAGTGGCAGATCACTCAGCTGTAAAGAAACATTGAAGTCATATTTGCAGGTAAATCAATAAAATGAAAACAATCACCCTGAGTGAGGTAATTCAAGCCCAGAGACAACATATGTGGATATGTGGATCCTAGTTTCCGTTGTTGTTGTTGTTGTTGTTGTTGTTGTTGTTGTTGCGATGGGTGTTGAAATTGGAGCATACACACACACACACACACATACACTAAGATAGATGGGTAGGTAGATAGATAGTTAGGGATAGAGATGTAGATATATACTTGGTCTCATCTATCTCTCATTTTTCTCCTTTAACATCCTCCAGATCCGCACACATAAATATGGAAATATTTTAATGTTTTTATTGAGAGTCTCAACCAATATATTTTGTTCATAGTTTTTCTTCCTTAACTCCTCCAAGACCAGATCGAATTCTGCACCCACCTGACCTCACATTGTTTCTCTCTCTTAAACAAAATCAACAAGAACAATAACAAAGGCATATTAAAAAAAATACAAAGTTCAATTTGTGTTGGAGAGCTACTGAGCATGACACCTGCCTGCAAGTGAGCCTGACTCTTACCCTTCTCTTGGGTGTTTTCCTTCTGAGTGTTTGTTTGTTTGTTTGTTTTGTCCAATTTTAATTTGTCATTTTTGTTTCTTCTTATTATTATCCCTTAGAAGCTTGTTGGTTGTTTGCTTTAGTGGGAAACAAAAAGGGAGTGGGTCCAGATGGGAGAGGGGGATGGGGAGGAACTGGGGGGATAGAGGGAGGAGGGTCTCTAATCAAGAAATGATATGTAAGAATAAATATCTATTTTTTTAAAAAGAGGAAAAAGTAGATCAGTAATCAACATGGATAAGAAAGTATCTCCATAGTAAGGTCCAGACTTCTGGGGTTCATGTCCAGGAGTGACATAGGTGGATCTTTCTTCTGTAGAAGAGCGTTCATCTCTTGGTGGAAATACCACACTGATTTCCAGAGTGGCTGTATTAGTTTGTACTCTTACCACCAAGGACTATGTGTCTCCTTCCCCCCACATTCCTACCAGCATGTGATGTCATTTTTTTTTTATTAATCTTGGTCATTCTGACAGGGGTAAAATAAAATCTCAAAGTAAATTTAATTTCGCATACCTCTGATGGTGAAGAACTTTGAACATTTTTAAGTGTTTTGCATCCATTTTTGTTTCACCTTCTGAGAACTCTCTAATTTGTTCTATATCCCCACTTTTTTAGGTTTATTTATTTTGTGTGTATGAGTATCTTGCCTGAATATATATATATATATATATATATATATATATATATATATATATATATATATATACATATATATATATATATATATACAACTTGAGGTCCTGGAACCAATGGATGTCAGGAGAGCGTTTTGGATTCCCTAGGGTGGGAGTTATAAATGGCTTACAACCACCATGTGGAAACTGAACCTGGGTCCTCTGCAAGAGCAACAAGTGCTGCTAACCTTTGGGCTAACCCATATAACCCATTCTAAAAATCCGTTTTTTGATGTTAAAGGGCTTTTTTTTTGTCTGTTTTTAGATTAGTTTTGTTTTTAGCTTTTTGTATATTCTAGATACTAACTCTGTCAGATATGCAACTGATAAAAACTGTTCTCATCCTGTAGAATGCCTTTTTACTCAGATGATGGTGTCCTTTGCTATACAGAGATTTTTATCTTCGTGAACCCCACTTATTAATTGTTGGACTTGATTACTGTGCTATAAGAACCCTATTCAGAAAGCCCTTTAGCATGCCTATGTAATTTCTTTTCTAGCAAATGCAGGGTACCAGGTCTTATGTTGAGCTTCTTGATCCATTTGAAGTTCGATTTCGTCCAGGGTTATATAGATAGACCTGTTTCATTCTTCTGCATTTATTTAATTAAATTGGCACCATTTCTTGAAGGCACTGTCATAACGCTAGTGCGCAATTTTGGTTTCTCTGATAAAAATCAAGTGTCCATATGTAACCTCCCCAGCCTGAACCCTGTTTGCTCAGGTTTCAGAAGAGAGCATGGGGCAGAGCTTGCCGCCTTCTGCCACTCCCACTGCCACTGCCTGCCGCCTTGCTGTTCCAGAGTCAAACACGTGGTCACCTGCAACTTTACTCCAGGATGATTTGGCGGGAAAGGGCCCCTTCCCCTGCTTCATAACCGAGTGTCAGAAATAGTAAAATCAAACCTTGATCAGACTGGTTGTCTTGGTTCCATTTTTATCGTGCCGCCTAGCCCCCCCCCCCTCTCTTGCAGATTCCAAGATGTCTTTCCAGACTAGAACCCAAACATGTCAGCCGCTGGCCGGCCGCAACATCCATAGGTGTGTGGAATTATGTATGGAACTTTGATCCCATTCCTTTGGTCAACATGTTTATTTTCATGATGTTTTTAGTAACATAGCTCTGCAGTACAACTTAACATCTGGCATAGTGATACCTCTAGCAAGTCTTTTATTTTTCAAGATTGTTTTAGCTATCATGAGATGTTTGGTATGTATGGGGGTGTTTTTCTTTCTGTAAAGAATAGTGTTGGCAATTTGATGAAGATTGTGTTGAATCTGCAGATTCCTTTTAGTAGAATGGCCATGTTCACAGTATTAACCTTACCAGTCCCCAAGTGTAGGATGTCTTCCAATATTCTGATGGTTCTTTGATTTCCTTCTGTAATGTCTTAAATTTTCCATTGTGCAAGTCTTGCTTGGTTAGAATTATTCCAAAATATTTTTCATGGCATTGTGAATGGAATTATTTCCCTGATTTCTATCTCAGTATGTTTGTAATTTGTATATAGGAAGGTTAAATGTGTTCATGTGTTAATTTGTATGCTCCTACTTTGCTGAAAGTATTTATAAACTGTAGAAGTCTCCTAGTGAAGAGTGGGGGGATACCTAGGGGGCACCCACTCAGAGGAAAGAGGGAGGAGATATGGAGGGAATGATTCTGTGAGGGGGGACCAAGAAGGGACAGTGTTTGGAATGTTAATTAAGTAAGTAAGCAATTAAAATAAGAAGTCTCCTAGTGAAGAGTTGGGGGATTCCCAGGGGACCCCACCATCTCAGAAGAGAAGGGGAAATGGACTGTGTGAGAGGAGACTGTGAGGGTGCAACATTTTGGATGTTAATTAAGTAAATAAGTAATTAAAAATAATGAAGTCTTTGGGATCTTTTATATATGTAATCATATCATCTCCAAAATGGGTATATTCACTTTTTCATTTTCTATTTTCATCCCCTTGATTTTCTTCAGTTGTCTTGTTGCTCTAGCTAAGATTTTAAGCACTATAATGAAAAGAGTGTGTATCTTTTTCTTGTTCCTGATTTTAGTGGAAGTTCTTTGAGGTTCTCTCCATTTCAAATAATGTTGGTTGTGAGGTTGCTGTAAATTAGTCTTTATTATGTTGTGAAATCATGATGGGGTGTTGGATTTTGTCAAAGGCTATTTCTGTACTGTATGAGATGATCATATGGTTTCTCCCTTAGTCTTTGTATGTTGTGAATTACATTTGTTGATTTACAGGCATCAAGTGCCCTAGATGAGACATGTATATCCACCTCTGCAAGGCTCAGAGAATATTGTAAAAAGAGGGATGTGGTGATTGGTATGAGAAATGTCCCTGATAAGCTCATGTCTTTCAACATTTTCTCTCCATGTGGTGGCACTCTTTGGAGAGCTATGGGATCCTTTGGAGGTGGAGCATTGCTAAAGGAATTATTACATCACTGGGGGGAAGGCTTTATAGGTTTTTGAGGTTTTATAGCTTGTCCTCACTTCCTGCTCCCTCGCTTTCTCTCTGTGTCTATCTGTCCATCTCTCTCTGTCTCAGTGTCTCTGTCTGTCTGTCTGTCTCTCTCTCTCTCTGATTCCTGTGTTTAGGAATGTGTCTGAAATGAGCTTAGTCCACTTTGTGCTTATGCCTCCATGCCTTCTTTTCTGTCCCCATGCCACCTCCATCATAAGGGACTCCATTCCTGTGGAACTTTAATCCAAAATAAATCCTTTCTTCTATAATTTGCTTTTTATAAGAATATGCTATCATAGAAAAAAAGCACTGTTACATAATTGGTAGTGAGAGTGGAGTTGTTGCTCTGATAGTCTTGACCATGTGATTTTTATGCCTTTGAAATATTTTGTGAAAATTTTTGAATTATTAGGGCTGAGAAAGTTGTTAGTGCTGGAGATACAGCTTATGAAACATTAGAATTGAGGATTACTGAGAAAAGCACAGACAGTGTAAGGCCAATTCTCAAAGCTTCAGAAAGAAGCAAGGAGTTTACTGGGACCTGGGATAGGGGCTATTTGTGTGATCCTCTGTATATAATCTAGCTAGATTATGCCTATGCCTTGAAATTTTGCATGAAGCTCTATTTTAAAGTAATGGACTAATTTCTTCGGCAGAGGAAATTCCAGACTCAGTGTAATACCAAATCTGAGGCATGTTCATTAGTTGTTCTGCTCTAGAATGAAAACACGCAATAAGTGGGGCAGAAAGAAAGTAAAATGTGCAACATGAAAAAGAAGAGACCAGCCAGGCATGGTGGCGCATGCCTTTAATCCCAGCACTTGGGAGGCATAGGCAGGTGGATTTCTGAGTCTGATGCCAGCCTGGTCTACAAAGTGAGTTCCAGGACAGCCAGAGCTATACAGAGAAACCCTGTCTCAAACAAACAAACAAACAAACAAACAAACAAACAAACAAAAAAACCCAAAAAACGAAAAAGAAGAGACCATTATGAAGCTTTGCCATCAAGTCATGTGACAAAAAGGAGGCTATAATTGGTAAAGATGAAGAGAAGCCTTTGGATGGAGGTGCAGTCGAACGATAATAAAGATACCCTGAGGTAAGACTCTACCCAGCCAAAACTTCAACTTCTGAAAGAAGAGAGATCAGTGGGGCTTTCTACCTGCAGAAAATGAATACACAGGAAAAGTTGAAGCCTAAGGGAGCCAGGATGGCAGCAGAACTTGTCAGTCTCATCTAGTTGGTACTGGTTTTTAATGCAAGAAAGATGAAAGACTAGGCTCATGGATTCATCTTCCATGTTTTCAGAGATCTGAGGAGGCCAGGCAACCTGTGGCAAGATCAAAGTCTGTGAGGAAGCCCTGAAAAGCCACTGGATACAGTTGAAATGGTGAATCCTGTGTAGCAATGGAGACTCCAAGATGGTGGATATACCAAGACTATGAAATAATCTTTCAAGAAGAGTTGTAAGACCCCCGAAGTTGGGCCTCTGCTCAAGTCCCAGGATGAGCTGGCCAGCACCCCAGTGACCCGAGAGAAAACCACACCTGATGTAAACTGCAAGAGGTTTTATTATCAGCTAGCTGAGGACGAAGTCCCTCCACCCTGCAGGGCAGAGGAGTTCGACTCCAAGCGGTGAGAGTAGGGAGCTTTTAACAGCTAGCTGAGGAATTGGGAGAAGTTGGGAGGAGAGTTGGGAGGAGTTGGGATGAGTTGGAAGGAGTTGGGAGGAGTTGGGAGGAGAGTTGGCTATAGCTCCTTTCTGGCAAGGGGGAGGGGGGAGTGAACTGCAGCCTCCTCTCTGGTGTCTATCTCTATGTCCTTGTAGGTCTTCCTACAATTATCACATCTCTGGCTGTAAGGCACAGAAACAAAAAGGCTTTTTGCTGGCTATAGAGAACAAAGATCTTCTTTCTGGCTGTATTTTTAGAGATCAGGGAAAACAAGCTTGGGGAACGTCCAGGGGCTTTACCTTCCAGGGAGAAATGCTCTAAGTCTGGGTCCCACAGAGTGACTTACAGGGCATGGCACTATCCAAAGATAGAGATGTACATTATAGGCAGAAAAGCTGAAGGGGTGTTAGCCATTCAAATACTTTGACACTGAAGGACCAGATACTGGACATGGAGCTGCAGGATTTGGTGGTTTCCCCTCTAGGGTTTGGTTCTGCTTTGATCTATTATTTCCTCACTATGACCCCTTCCCTCCCCTTTGCCAAAGGAGTGTACATTCTGAACCATTGTATGTTGGAAATATGTCATTTTGTCTTGTTGTGGTTGTTTTCATTTTAGAGGGGATCACAGTTAAGAGTATGTCTTGATTATCAGAAGAGATTTTGGATTCTGGAGTTTTGAATGTGTTGGGATTGTTGCAGACTATGGGATCTTTGAAGCTGGTCAATGATCTAACCACAGAGCCCAGGAACAGAATGTGGTGGTTTACCAGGGTCTAAACCACCAACCAAAGAGTATACATGGAGGAAGCCATGACTGTAGATATATGTGTAGCAGAGGATGGCTTTATCTGACATTAATGGGAGGGGACTCCCTTGGTCCTGTGGAGGCTTGATGCCCCAGCATAGGGGGAGGCTAGAGCAGTGAGGCAAGAGTGGGTAAGCGGGTGGAGGAGCACCCTTATAGAGGCAAAGGGGAAGAGGGAGAGGGAAAATGGGGTGGGGAGTAGTAGAGGGGTAACCAAAAATGTAAATGAATAAAATGATTAATAAAAAATATTTAAAATGTGGTTGTTTAAATGAGAAATGTTCTCTATAGGTTCTAGTTGGTCAAGGTGATGTTTGGAGAGGTTATTGAAAATTTAGGAGGGTAAAACTTGCTGGAGGAAGTACATTACTGGAAGTGAGCTTTGAAATTGTATCATCTGACCCACTTCCTCCCACTCTGCCTCTCTCCTTGTCTTTCTCTGACTCTCTCTGTCTCTGTATGTCTCTGTCTCTCTCTGTCTCTTTCTGACTCTCTCTCTGTCTCTTTCTGACTTTCTGTCTCTCTCTGTCTCACTCTCTTTGTTTCTCCTTCCTGTATGTGAATTAAAGATTATCAGCCTGCTTCCTGATTTTGCCACCATAACTCCCCTATTGTTGCCATGCTGAAAAAAACCTTTTCTTTCACATTTTTTGGGTCAGACTAATTTATCACAGCAATGGAAAAATAATAAAAGGGGTCTGGAAGAATATGAAAGTTAGACAGTGACAAAAATATTGTGAAATATTGTCTTAGCACCACTATGCCTGGGCAGGGCTGCATAAACTCAAGGCACCAATTCCACCATGGAATTGGGGGAGGAATCATGAGGCCCCACCACTAGGAGAGAGCTGTTGACAGTTGATGACAGCTAGAAAAGGATGGGTCATTTTCCTTCAGGGATGTGGACAATGATGGTTGCCACACACATGGAGACAAAACAAATAGACACAGTGGGTCATATTCATTTTAAAATATTTAATTTTGCATGTATACATGTTTTGCCTACATGGATGTGCAAGATGATGCCTGTGGATCCAGTAAAGGACTTCTGATTCCCTGAAACTGAAGTGAGAGAAAGTTCTAAGCTACCTTTTGATTGCTTAGAACCTAACCCAGCTCTTCTGCAAGAATATCAAATGTTCGTAACTTCTTAGTCATTTCTCAAGCCCCATTACTGGATATATTATAACAAAAGACCAGGTAAGACCGACCACATGTTGTGTTCAAATAGAGTGAGAAGGGTAGTCACGGTTAAATATAATCAAGATACCTTATATTTGTGTGTAAATTCTCAAACGATGAATTTAAAAAGAGAGAGTTGGTGTAATCAGAATGTGTATATATATATATATATATATATATATATATATATATATATATATATGTACATATATATATACAAAATTATCAAAAAGAAATTTAATCAAATTTTAAAATTCTATGGCACCCTAATGTCAAAAATTTGGGTAGAAAGCAAAATTAGAAGGGATAACAATTTTTAATAGTAATAAATGATAATTCAATTTTCCTTGCTATCTATAGGAATTTATTTCTAGAATCTCCCACAGACATGACATATTACACTTACATAAATTGGCATCTTATTTGGTTGTAACTGATGTATATCTTCCTTATATTCTAGATCACCTATAGAGCTGGCAATATAGCTTGGAAGTGTAACACTTGCCTAATATGTGTATATGGTCCTAGGTTTGATTTTACACACACACACACAAAATCACTTAGACTTCATATATAATGTCTAATACAACATAAATTCTGAGTAGCCAGTTGTTGTACAATATTATTTAGAAAGTGAGAAGAAAGAAGAAAAAAAATCTGCAAAGCTGAGGATGGTGTTGACATACAAAAATAAATATGTAGAATTTATAAGTGAACTCAGAAATGTTGAAAAATATCAACTCAATGATGTCAACCATATACTTCCATACCAACAACTAGTATGTAGAAGCCAGAGTTTAAGGTAAAATATCATTTACAAAACACACCGAGAATGTTTGCTAAGATAGAGAAGTCAGCATAGTAGGGATGTGTTACAGAAAAAAGGCAAAGTGATAAAACCCTTCTGTAGCTTGGCTGGTCATGGGCTCATGACCTACACATGCAATTGTGTGATAGTGTGCAGAAACAACTCATGTAAAACAGAAAGTTGGGTGGCCTTGATTATTATTTCTGCTTCTCTGCACTACTTTACCTGCCCCCCAGACTAGGTCTGATCCTCAGGGAGCACCCAGCCCAATTCTCCACTGTGTGGCAGGCACCACAGCTCTAAAGATGAAAGACAGCATCCCATTGGGAGCTGCTTATTCAGCAGGCAGGGAGAGGCAGAAGGTAACCATCATTACATACTTCTTCAGGATGCTCACAGAGCAGCACAAGTGGGACTGTGCTTGAAAAATCACACAAAGTTCGACACATGAGTTTCACTTTGTGCTGGGAACTGAAATTTGAGCTCAAGTTTGAGTTAATCAATTCAATGGGGATTCATCACTAGCAGCATGGAATTCAACTTAAGGAAAGGGACCCATGAGTAGGCTCTGCCACATGGAGAGTTTCCATAATGGCTTTAAAATTACCCCTGCTCTGCTCTATCTTTATTTTATTTTATTTTATTTTATTTTATTTTATTTTATTATTCTTTAGTACAGACTTTATGCCCCTCCTGGTTCACCCTCTGACTGTTCCACATCCCACATCTCCTCCCCATCTCTGTCTCTTCATTCCCCACCTGACCATATCTCCCCACTCCCTGGGGCCCTAAGTCTCTCAAGAATGAGGTCCATCTTCTCTGATTGAGTCCAGACCAGGCAGTTCTCTGATGTATGTGTTGGGGGCCTCATATCAGCTGGTGTATGCTGCCTGGTTGGTGGTCCAGTGTCTGAAAGATCTCGAGGGTCCAGGTTAGTTGAGACTGATGGTCTTCCTATAGGGTCTTCCTCCTCTTCAGCTTCTTTCAGCTTTTCCCTAATTCAACCACAGGGGTCACAAGCTTCTCTGTCCATAGGATGGGTATAAATATCTGCATCTGACTCTTTTGGTTGCTTGTTGGACCTGTCAGAGGGCAGTCATGATAGGCCCCTGTTTGTAAGCACACCATAGCATCAGTAATAGTGTCAGGCCTTGGGGCCTCCCCCTGAGCTGGATCTTAATTTGGGCCTGTCACTAGATGTCCTTTTTCTCAGGCTCTTTTCCATTTTTGTTCCTGCAGTTCTTCAAAGAAGACCTCATACCAATATTCCTCAAACTATTCCATAAAATAGAAACAAAAGCAACACTAACTAAGTCATTCTATCAAACCACAATTACTCTAGTACCTAAACCGCACAAGGACACAAACAAAAAAGAGAACTTCAGACCAACCTCGCCTATGAATATTGATGCAAAAATACTCAATACAATTCTTTTTTTTTTTTTTTTTAATTTAAGAAATGCTTTTTTTTTTTTCCATTTTTTATTAGGTATTTAGCTCATTTACATTTCCAATGCTATACCAAAAGTCCCCCTTACCCACCCACCCCCACTCCCCTAACCACCCACTCCCCCCCTTTGGCCCTGGCGTTCCCCTGTACCGGGGCACACAAAGTCTGCGTGTCCAATGGGCCTCTCTTTCCAGTGATGGCCGACTAGGCCATCTTTTGATACATATGCAGCTAGAGTCAAGAGCTCAGGGGTACTGGTTAGTTCATAATGTTGTTCCACCTATAGGGTTGAAGATCCCTTTAGCTCCTTGGGTACTTTCTCTAGCTCCTCCATTGGGAGCCCTGTGATCCATCCATTAGCTGACTGTGAGCATCCACTTCTGTGTTTGCTAGGCCCCGGCATAGTCTCACAAGAGACAGCTACATCTGGGTCCTTTCGATAAAATCTTGCTAGTATATGCAATGGTGTCAGCGTTTGGATGCTGATTATGGGGTGGATCCCTGGATATGGCAGTCTCTACATGGTCCATCCTTTCATCTCAGCTCCAAACTTTGTTTCTGTAACTCCTTCCATGGGTGTTTTGTTCCCACTTCTAAGGAGGGGCATAGTGTCCACACTTCAGTCTTCATTTTTCTTGAGTTTCATGTGTTTAGGAAATTGTATCTTATATCGTGGGTATCCTAGGTTTTGGGCTAGTATCCACTTATCAGTGAGTACATATTGTGTGAGTTCCTTTGTGATTGTGTTACCTCACTCAGGATGATGCTCTCCAGGTCCATCCATTTGGCTAGGAATTTCATAAATTCATTCTTTTTAATAGCTGAGTAGTACTCCATTGTGTAGATGTACCACATTTTCTGTATCCATTCCTCTGTTGAGGGGCATCTGGGTTCTTTCCAGTTTCTGGCTATTATAAATAAGGCTGCTATGAACATAGTGGAGCATGTGTCCTTCTTACCAGTTGGGGCTTCTTCTGGATATATGCCCAGGAGAGGTATTGCTGGATCCTCCGGTAGTACTATGTCCAATTTTCTGAGGAACCGCCAGACTGATTTCCAGAGTGGTTGTACAAGCCTGCAATCCCACCAACAATGGAGGAGTGTTCCTCTTTCTCCACATCCTCGCCAGCATCTGCTGTCACCTGAATTTTTGATCTTAGCCATTCTCACTGGTGTGAGGTGGAATCTCAGGGTTGTTTTGATTTGCATTTCCCTGATGATTAAGGATGTTGAACATTTTTTCAGGTGCTTCTCTGCCATTCGGTATTCCTCAGGTGAGAATTCTTTGTTCAGTTCTGAGCCCCATTTTTTAAGGGGGTTATTTGATTTTCTGAGGTCCACCTTCTTGAGTTCTTTATATATGTTGGATATTAGTCCCCTATCTGATTTAGGATAGGTAAAGATCCTTTCCCAGTCTGTTGGTGGTCTTTTTGTCTTATAGACAGTGTCTTTTGCCTTGCAGAAACTTTGGAGTTTCATTAGGTCCCATTTGTCAATTCTCGATCTTACAGCACAAGCCATTGCTGTTCTGTTCAGGAATTTTTCCCCTGTGCCCATATCTTCAAGGCTTTTCCCCACTTTCTCCTCTATAAGTTTCAGTGTCTCTGGTTTTATGTGAAGTTCCTTGATCCACTTAGATTTGACCTTAGTACAAGGAGATAAGTATGGATCGATTCGCATTCTTCTTTTTTTTTTTTTAAAGTTGTATTTTATTTTATTTTCTCCTTTTTTTTTTTTGAAAGCAAGCACTGTACTACTGAACTGTATTCCCAGCCCAAACTCTGATTTTTTTTTAAAATGTGTATGTGTTCACCACCTGTATTAGTCAGGGTTCTCTAGAGTCACAGAACTTATGGATAGTCTCTAGATAATAAAGGAATTTATTGATGACTTACAGTCGGCAGCTCAATTCCCAACAATCGTTCAGTCACAGCTGTGAATGGAAGTCCAAGGATCTAGCAGTTACTCAGTCTCACGCAGCAAGCAGGCGAAGGAGCAGGAGCAAGAGCTAGACTCCCTTCTTCCAATGTCCTTATATTGTCTCCAGCAAAAGGTGTAGCCCAGATTAAAGGTGTGTTCCACCACACCTTTAATCCCAGATGAAAGGCATAGCCCAGATTAAAGGTGTGTTCCTTAACTCGGAGATTCAATCTTCTGGAATCCATAGCCACTATGGCTCAAGATCTTCAAACCAGGATCCAGATAAGGATCTCCAAGCCTCCAGATAAGGGTCACTGGTGAGCCTTCCAATTCCGAATTGTAGTTCATTCCAAATATTGTCAAGTTGACAACCAGGAATAGCCACTACACCACCTTGACTTCTTCCTTTTTTTTTTTTTTTTTTTTTCATTTTTTTTTATTAGGTATTTAGCTCATTTACATTTCCAATGCTATACCAAAAGTCCCCCTTACCCACCCACCCCCACTCCCCTACCCACCCACTCCCCCCCTTTGGCCCTGGCGTTCCCCTGTACCGGGGCACACAAAGTCTGCGTGTCCAATGGGCCTCTCTTTCCAGTGATGGCCGACTAGGCCATCTTTTGATACATATGCAGCTAGAGTCAAGAGCTCAGGGGTACTGGTTAGTTCATAATGTTGTTCCACCTATAGGGTTGAAGATCCCTTTAGCTCCTTGGGTACTTTCTCTAGCTCCTCCATTGGGAGCCCTGTGATCCATCCATTAGCTGACTGTGAGCATCCACTTCTGTGTTTGCTAGGCCCCGGCATAGTCTCACAAGAGACAGCTACATCTGGGTCCTTTCAGTAAAATCTTGCTAGTGTATGCAATGGTGTCAGCATTTGGAAGCTGATTATGGGGTGGATCCCTGGATATGGCAGTCTCTACATGGTCCATCCTTTCATCTCAGCTCCATACTTTGTTTCTGTAACTCCTTCCATGGGTGTTTTGTTCCCACTTCTAAGGAGGGGCATAGTGTCCACACTTCAGTCTTCATTTTTCTTGAGTTTCATGTGTTTAGGAAATTGTATCTTATATCGTGGGTATCCTAGGTTTTGGGCTAGTATCCACTTATCAGTGAGTACAGATTGTGTGAGTTCCTTTGTGATTGTGTTACCTCACTCAGGATGATGCTCTCCAGGTCCATCCATTTGGCTAGGAATTTCATAAATTCATTCTTTTTAATAGCTGAGTAGTACTCCATTGTGTAGATGTACCACATTTTCTGTATCCATTCCTCTGTTGAGGGGCATCTGGGTTCTTTCCAGTTTCTGGCTATTATAAATAAGGCTGCTATGAACATAGTGGAGCATGTGTCCTTCTTACCAGTTGGGGCTTCTTCTGGATATATGCCCAGGAGAGGTATTGCTGGATCCTCCGGTAGTACTATGTCCAATTTTCTGAGGAACCGCCAGACTGATTTCCAGAGTGGTTGTACAAGCCTGCAATCCCACCAACAATGGAGGAGTGTTCCTCTTTCTCCACATCCTCGCCAGCATCTGCTGTCACCTGAATTTTTGATCTTAGCCATTCTCACTGGTGTGAGGTGGAATCTCAGGGTTGTTTTGATTTGCATTTCCCTGATGATTAAGGATGTTGAACATTTTTTCAGGTGCTTCTCTGCCATTCGGTATTCCTCAGGTGAGAATTCTTTGTTCAGTTCTGAGCCCCATTTTTTAAGGGGGTTATTTGATTTTCTGAGGTCCACCTTCTTGAGTTCTTTATATATGTTGGATATTAGTCCCCTATCTGATTTAGGATAGGTAAAGATCCTTTCCCAGTCTGTTGGTGGTCTTTTTGTCTTATAGACAGTGTCTTTTGCCTTGCAGAAACTTTGGAGTTTCATTAGGTCCCATTTGTCAATTCTCGATCTTACAGCACAAGCCATTGCTGTTCTGTTCAGGAATTTTTCCCCTGTGCCCATATCTTCAAGGCTTTTCCCCACTTTCTCCTCTATAAGTTTCAGTGTCTCTGGTTTTATGTGAAGTTCCTTGATCCACTTAGATTTGACCTTAGTACAAGGAGATAAGTATGGATCGATTCGCATTCTTCTACATGCTAACAACCAGTTGTGCCAGCACCAATTGTTGAAAATGCTGTCTTTCTTCCACTGGATGGTTTTGGCTCCCTTGTCGAAGATCAAGTGACCATAGGTGTGTGGGTTCATTTCTGGGTCTTCAATTCTATTCCATTGGTCCACTTGTCTGTCTCTATACCAGTACCATGCAGTTTTTATCACAATTGCTCTGTAGTAAAGCTTTAGGTCAGGCATGGTGATTCCACCAGAGGTTCTTTTATCCTTGAGAAGAGTTTTTGCTATCCTCGGTTTTTTGTTATTCCAGATGAATTTGCAAATTGCTCCTTCTAATTCGTTGAAGAATTGAGTTGGAATTTTAATGGGGATTGCATTGAATCTGTAGATTGCTTTTGGCAAGATAGCCATTTTTACAATGTTGGTCCTGCCAATCCATGAGCATGGGAGATCTTTCCATCTTCTGAGATCTTCTTTAATTTCTTTCTTCAGGGACTTGAAGTTTTTATCATACAGATCTTTCACTTCCTTCGTTAGAGTCACGCCGAGATATTTTATATTATTTGTGGCTATTGAGAAGGGTGTTGTTTCCCTAATTTCTTTCTCAGCCTGTTTATTCTTTGTGTAGAGAAAGGCCATTGACTTGTTTGAGTTAATTTTATATCCAGCTACTTCACCGAAGCTGTTTATCAGGTTTAGGAGTTCTCTGTTGGAATTTTTAGGGTCACTTATATATACTCTCATATCATCTGCAAAAAGTGATATTTTGACTTCCTCTTTTCCAATTTGTATCCCCTTGATCTCCTTTTGTTGTCGAATTGCTCTGGCTAATACTTCAAGTACTATGTTGAAAAGGTAGGGAGAAAGTGGGCAGCCTTGTCTAGTCCCTGATTTTAGTGGGATTGCTTCCAGCTTCTCTCCATTTACTTTGATGTTGGCTACTGGTTTGCTGTAGATTGCTTTTATCATGTTTAGGTATTGGCCTTGAATTCCTGATCTTTCCAGAACTTTTATCATGAATGGGTGTTGGATCTTGTCAAATGCTTTTTCTGCATCTAACGAGATGATCATGTGGTTTTTGTCTTTGAGTTTGTTTATATAATGGATTACATTGATGGATTTTCGTATATTAAACCATCCCTGCATCCCTGGAATAAAACCTACTTGGTCAGGATGGATGATTGCTTTAATGTGTTCTTGGATTCGGTTAGCGAGAATTTTATTAAGGATTTTTGCATCGATGTTCATAAGAGAAATTGGTCTGAAGTTCTCTATCTTTGTTGGATCTTTCTGTGGTTTAGGTATCAGAGTAATAGTGGCTTCATAAAATGAGTTGGGTAGAATACCTTCTACTTCTATCTTGTGAAAAAGTTTGTGCAGAACTGGAGTTAGATCTTCTTTGAAGGTCTGATAGAACTCTGCACTAAACCCGTCTGGTCCTGGGCTTTTTTTGGCTGGGAGACTATTAATAACTGCTTCTATTTCTTTAGGGGATATGGGACTGTTTAGAAGGTCAACTTGATCCTGATTCAACTTTGGTACCTGGTATCTGTCCAGAAATTTGTCCATTTCGTCCAGGTTTTCCAGTTTTGTTGAGTATAGCCTTTTGTAGAAGGATCTGATGGTGTTTTGGATTTCTTCAGGATCTGTTGTTATGTCTCCCTTTTCATTTCTGATTTTGTTAATTAGGATTTTGTCCCTGTGCCCTCTAGTGAGTCTAGCTAAGGGTTTATCTATCTTGTTGATTTTCTCAAAGAACCAACTCCTCGTTTGGTTAATTCTTTGAATAGTTCTTCTTGTTTCCACTTGGTTGATTTCACCCCTGAGTTTGATTATTTCCTGCCCTCTACTCCTCTTGGGTGAATTTGCTTCCTTTTTTTCTAGAGCTTTTAGATGTGTTGTCAAGCTGCTAGTATGTGCTCTCTCCCGTTTTTTCTTGAAGGCACTCATAGCTATGAGTTTCCCTCTTAGAAATGCTTTCATTGTGTCCCAAAGGTTTGGGTACGTTGTGGCTTCATTTTCATTAAACTCTAAAAAGTCTTTAATTTCTTTCTTTATTCCTTCCTTGACCAAGGTATCATTGAGAAGAGTGTTGTTCAGTTTCCATGTGAATGTTGGCTTTCTGTTATTTATTTTGTTATTGAAGATCAGCCTTAGTGCATGGTGATCTGATAGGATACATGGGACAATTTCAATATTTTTGAATCTGTTGAGGCCTGATTTGTGACCTATTATGTGGTCAATTTTGGAGAAGGTACCATGAGGTGCTGAGAAGAAGGTATATCCTTTTGTTTTAGGGTAAAATGTTCTGTAGATATCTGTCAGATCCATTTGTTTCATCACTTCTGTTAGTTTCAGTGTGTCCCTGTTTAGTTTCTGTTTCCATGATCTGTCCATTGGTGAAAGTGGTGTGTTGAAGTCTCCCACTATTATTGTGTGAGGCGCAATGTGTGCTTTGAGCTTTACTAAAGTTTCTTTAGTGAATGTGGCTGCTCTTGTATTTGGAGCATAGATATTCAGAATTGAGAGTTCCTCTTGGAGGATTTTACCTTTGATGAGAATGAAGTGTCCCTCCTTGTCTTTTTTGATGACTTTGGGTTGGAAGTCAATCTTATCAGATATTAGGATGGCTACTCCTGCTTGTTTCTTCATACCATTTGCTTGGAAAATTGTTTTCCAGCCTTTCATTCTGAGGTAGTGTCTATCTTTTTCTCTGAGATGAGTTTCCTGTAAGCAGCAAAATGTTGGGTCTTGTTTGTGTAGCCAGTTTGTTAGTCTATGTCTTTTTATTGGCGAGTTGAGACCATTGATGTTAAGAGATATTAAGGAAAAGTAATTGTTGCTTCCTGTTATTTTAGTTGTTAAAGGTGGCATTCTGTTCTTGTGGCTGTCTTCTTTTAGGTTTGTTGAGGGATTACCTTCTTGTTTTTTCTAGGGCGTTGTTCCCGTTCTTGTATTGGTTTTTTTCTGTTATTATCCTTTGAAGGGCTGGATTCGTGGAGAGATAATGCGTGAATTTGGTTTTGTCGTGGAATACTTTGGTTTCTCCCTCTATGATAATTGAGAGTTTGGCTGGGTATAGTAGCCTGGGCTGCAGTTTGTGTTCTCTTAGTGTCTGTATAACATCTGTCCAGGCTCTTCTGGCTTTCATAGTCTCTGGTGAAAAATCTGGTGTAATTCTGATAGGCTTGCCTTTATATGTTACTTGACCTTTTTCCCTTACTGCTTTTAGTATTCTATCTTTATTTAGTGCATTTGATGTTCTGATTATTATGTGTCGGGAGGAATTTCTTTTCTGGTCCAGTCTATTTGGAGTTCTGTAGGCTTCTTGTATGTTCATATGCATCTCATTCTTTAGATTTGGGAAGTTTTCTTCAATAATTTTGTTGAAGATGTTTGCTGGACCTTTGAGTTGAAAATCTTCATTCTCATCCACTCCTATTATCCGTACGTTTGGTCTTCTTATTGTGTCCTGGATTTCCTGGATATTTTGAGTTAGGATCTTTTTGCATTTTCCATTTTCTTTGATTGTTGTGCCGATGTTCTCTATGGAATCTTCTGCACCTGAGATTCTCTCTTCCATCTCTTGTATTCTGTTGCTGATGCTCAAATCTATGGTTCCAGATTTCTTTCCTAGGGTTTCTATCTCTAGTGTTGCCTCGCTTTGAGTTTTCTTTATTGTGTCTACTTCCCTTTTTAGGTCTAGTATGGTTTTGTTCATTTCCATCACCTGTTTGTATGTTTTTTCCTCTTTTTCTGTAAGGACTTCTACCTGTTTGATTGTGTTTTCCTGTTTTTCTTTAAGGACTTGTAACTCTTTAGCAGTGTTCTCCTGTATTTCTTTAAGTGATTTATTAAAGTCCTTCTTGATGTCCTCTACCATCATCATGAGATATGCTTTTAAATCTAGGTCTAGGTTCTCAGGTGTGTTGGGGTTCCCTGGACTGGGCGAAGTGGGTGTGCTGGGTTCTGGTGATGGTGAGTGGTCTTGGTTCCTGTTAGTAAGATTCCTCCGTTTACCTTTCGCCATCTGGTAATCTCTGGAGTTAGTAGTTATAGTTGACTCTGTTTAGAGATTGTTCTTCTGGTGATTCTGTTACCGTCTATCAGCAGACCTGGGAGACAGATTCTCTCCTCTGAGTTTCAGTGCTCAGAGCACTCTCTGCTGGCAAGCTCTCTTACAGGGAAGGTGCGCAGATATCTTGTATTTGGACCTCCTCCTGGCCGAAGAAGAAGGCCCAAAACAGGACCTTTCTCAGACACTGTGTTGCTTTGGCAGTTCCCAGGTGGTACAGACTCTCACCTAAGCAGACTAAATTCCTAAGTTCCTTGGAGTCCCGGGACCAAGATGGCGACCGCTGCTGCTGTGGCTTAGGTCGCCTCCCCAGCCGGGCGGGCACCTGTCCTCTGGTCCGGAAGGTGGCCGGCTGTCCCCGGCCCACACAGGGTGCTGCCTCAGCGCCTCTGTGCTTCTGCCTGTTCCAGAAGCTGTCAGGTTCTCTGGCGCACCCTCTCACCTGTTCAGACTAATTTCCTAAGTTCGGCGGGTCCCGGACCAAGATGGCGACCGCTGCTGCTGTGGCTTAGGTCGCCTCCCCAGCCGGGCGGGCACCTGTCCTCCGGTCCGGAAGGTGGCCGGCTGTCCCCGGCCCACACAGGGTGCTGCCTCAGCCCCTCTGTGCTTCTGCCTGTTCCAGAGGCTGTCAGGTTCTCTGGCGCACCCTCTCACCTGTTCAGACTAATTTCCTAAGTTCGGCGGGTCTCGGACCAAGATCTCAATACAATTCTTGTAAACGGAACCCAAGAACACATCAAAACCATCACTCCCCACCATCAAGTAGGCTTCATCCCGAGGATGCAAGGTTGGTTCAATATACTAAAATCCGTTAATGTAATCCACTATATAAGTGAACACAAAGAAAAAAATCATATGATCATCTTATGATTACTTAGATGCTGAAAAAGCATTTGAAAAAATATAACACCCTTTTATGTTAAAAGTATTGGAGAGATTAGGAATTCAAGGCCCATACCTAAACATAATAAAAGCAATTCACAGCAAACCAACAGCTAATATCAAACTAAACGGAGAGATATTTGAAGCAATCCCACTAAAATCAGGGACAAAGCAAGGAAGCCTACCTTTCCCGTATCTATTCAATATAGTACTTGAAGTTCTAGCCAGAGCAATTAGACAACAAAAGGAGATCAAGGGGATACAAATTGGCAAAGAAGAAGTCAAGATATCAGTTTGCAGATGATATGATAGTATGCTTAAGTGACCCCAAAAATTCCACCAGAGAATCCTACACCTGATAAACAAGGCTGATAAAAAAAAAGCTCAAATAAATCAGTAGCCTTCCTCTATACAAATGATAAATAGACTGAGAAAGAAATTAGGGAAACAATATCCTTCACAATAGTCACAAATAATACAAAATATCTTGGGATAACTCTAACCAAACAAGTGAAAGATCTGTGTGACAAGAACTTCAAGACTCTCAAGAAAGAAATGGAAGAAGGGTCTGAGAAAATGGAGAGGTTCCCCCATGCTCATAGTTGGCAGAATTACCAAAAGCAATCTGCAGAATTAACACAATCCTCATCAAAACAACACAATTCTTTGAAGACATGGAAAGGGTGATTCTCAAATTCATCTGGAAAAGTTAAAAAAAAAAACAAAAAACAAGAAACAAAAACCTGCTCTCCTTTTTAAGTTCATGTTTTCAGTTTGGTATGGTGGCGCTGGCCTTCAATTTCAGCACTCTACTGTGGGGTGGGAAGCAACCCTGTAGACCTGAAGGAGCAAAACTCCTCAAAGAGCTATTTTGGCTAGAACTCCTGCCTGCCAGCTGTGACTCCAGCCATGGTGACAAGGGCAGAGGGATAAACTGCTCTCCTCATTAAGAAGCCAACCTAAGAAATGTAATGAGGGACAGAACAGAGCACCAACAATTCAGTCACTCCTTGTAATAACTGAGCTCTTCGCTCTCTATTTTATAGCATCTAACAAAATTAAACCTATTTTAAATTAAAAATAAAAGAAAGTTGGACCCAATCAGGAGATTATATTAACATGAATTTCTGCCCATCGTGTGCCCGCTTATTGATTTAGGAACAGGCGTATGCACTCTGTTGACACTGCAACACAGCACTGTCCTCTACAAGCTTCACACTTGAGAAGTGAGCAATGGAATTTCAAAAGAACAGAGTAAAAACATGGTCATATTGTTTTATTCATTGAGCTTACAGCTTTGTGTTGGGTCAAACTCACAGCTATCTAAAGGTCCTTTTGGCCCAAGGGCTACAGGTTGAACATAATTGGGAGATATCAAATGTACATCAAAGGCCTATCTATGTTTTAAGGACATGGTTCCTAGAGTACTGCTGTTGAGAAATGGTGGAAGCTTTAACAGGTGGGGCCCAGTAGGAGGTCTTTAAGTCTTTAGGTTACTGGGGGAATATCCTCAAAGGAATTATTGTGATCCTGATCTCTTTCTACTCTCTCTTTTGCTCCCTAGCCATGCAGTAATGCCAAGTGGGGTATCAAATAGGAGAAAGGGAACAAAATCATGCTGATACTGATAGGTTTACAAGGCATCAAGTCAGAATTTTGAGTATGCAACTCTATGGCTTCAGCAGAAGCAGAGAATTACACGCTAGTTCTTATATACCAAGTGATGCTTGGCCAGAACAGCCCATGGAAACAGAAAGGCTAGTTCTACTGGACCCCAGTCCAAATGATATCAGAAGAGTAGAAGACCTTCTCAAACACTGTAACATACAAGGTAAGTTAATAGTTTGTATTCATACAAAGTATCTAAGACAGTGGAGAAAATAAATCAGGCCCTGTGTGTTCCCTCCCAACTCCTCTCATATGAGTGCATGCACCCAACCACATCCCTGTTCAAACCTCTCTGGAAACGAATGAATTTAAAGGAAAGTTTTACACTTCAGGTGGGTTTATTAGTTTCCAATAAACATAATTGCCATCTATTTTTGGACCTCATCATCCTAATGAAAGGATCACAGAATACTTCATAGCCAATTACTTTGTGCAAGATAAGTGCATGTATTTATTCATTCTCCATAGTGATGATTAAGAAGGAGTTCATTTCACTGTAGTCTAACAGATGTTTAAAATATAAATGAGCCAACAGCAATAAAAATACCCACAGCCCTACCTGAGGAAAATGCCACCCAGATAATGCATGCCTGCTCAAGACTATTAGCAGAAATTGTGCTTCTGTTCCTTCAGATCTCATTAAGGAGAGAGGACAAAGCACATACCAGGCAGACAGCACTTTAAGGAAGGGACTGGCTTTCCTGAGAGCATAAACCTAGCCCCAAATCCCAAGCCTGTTATCCAGCCAGAATTTTCTCTACCTGCGTCTGTATATGCCTAATGTAGTTAGTTCCACTCCACTGGACCTGGTATTCCTTTTTCCAGAGGAGAAGAAATATTTTCCCATGAAAATGGTTCCTCTAAATAAATCTATTGGGAGAAAAGAAGAAAAAACAAGTGATAACGTGTAGGTATGGAAATACACATGGTCTTCTGATGATGAGTCTCATTGTGCTTATGATCAAAAGTCCTCCCTTGGCAGCATTATTATTTCTTTGCTCTAAATGGACATCCTAAGAAGAAAAGGAAATAGTAAACTACTTTCGATTGAGTGTTTTATGACTATATTATAAAACATGAAACATAAATAATTTTCAAATACAAGTATATTAATGTTTTCCATGTGTTATGTGCTACTCTCAGATATGGTACTACTAGGCCAGGTCATGCAAAGTAAGTGAGCAGAGCATATGTCCCATAGAGGTCTTAATATATCTAGCCATCAAGAAAGTCACGTTTTGTATGGGAATAAAGTATACTTACATTCGCCTTTAGGTTTCAGTGACTGTGATCACTAGATTTCTTTTCAATACTTGAACAATATGTGATGCTTAAAGCTCCTTTAGAGCTCAACAGAGCTGTCTCTCACATTGCCCTTAGGAGACTTTATACATGCCAACCCCAGAGCCACTGCCTGACTTGCTGTCCTGGATTCTATACTTCAGGGGGGAAAAAAATCTCACAAACAAGAATGTGCTAGAAAAGTTGGCGTTTGTTTCATTAACATACAAGACAACTTGACAGCATATTCTCCATGCGGTGACCACCATATTTTGGCCGCACATGATCATTCTAAAAAATCTTATCTCTGTACTCTGAAAACACTGGATCATAGCCTTTGTGGTCAACCATAGCAACAAGATGTAGGAGAGGGGCATAATTAAAGTAAATAGTAAACTATTTTTGATTGAGTGTTTTATGACTATATTATAAAACATGAAACATAAATAATTTTCAAATACAAGTGTATTAATATATTTGCAGATTTATATATAAATATGTACTCATAATATATTAAATAGTATTTGTTTAAATTGGTTATTGATTTTTTTAAATACAAAATAGTTAACAAACTAATTACATTCAATTAAGTATATTAACAATGAAAAGTAACAAGGGAGAGCAATGTAAGCAGCAATTTGTACTTGGTTGTCAAACGTGTTTTGAAGAACTCAGTCTTATCCTTCCTTAGCCCTGAGAGAAGAAGGAAGGCTTATGTCTCAGCATAGCAGCCCCAGTCCTTTGTGCCACACCCCTGCTTTACCTCCTCTGACAGCAAGCTGGTTCTCAGCAACACTGGTCTTTTCCAACCCGCTCAGTAGTCCCCATGCTCATTGATCCTGTTGTCTTTGGTCCTGTGTCTAAGATCCTTTCAATGCCCTTGTTAAGAAGTCATATGCCCTGCCACCTCAAGTCAACCTGCCATGGCTACCCCAAGTGCTATCTACCACACATTCTGCAAATACTTAACTCCACCAGATACACACCTTGAGCATACAGTCATCTTCCACCACCAGAAATCCTGTTCAGTTCACAAAAATTGTCTTTTAGATGGTTTTGGTACCTAACCTATGGCTCTAAATTAGCCATTCCGAGGTCAAGATCAACATTTTCTAGCAAATGAACTCATCAGCTTACTAAGCAGGACCTTTGCAATGTATCTCCATGTTTCCTTCAATTGCCATTCAAGGTACTGTTTTCAAGCTGCCACCCAGTGGTTACCGGAAAACACAAGTACTCTATAAGGAGTATACATGGTGAGTTTAAGTATTCTGGCCCAGTATGGAAAGCGCTATCTCAGGACTAGGACCAACATAAAAAGCAGACTTCACCAATGCCTGCTATATAAACATCTTCCCAGCAATCTCCATTTAAATACCTGTTTGAGATCATTTGTTCCTGTATTAGATAGTCATATAATTGAAACCACCAACAGCAAATGGATTTAGAGCATTTTTTTTAATAAACTTCCTATCAAGAGGAAAACATAGATGCTTCTAAGCACTTGCCTCAGGTCTACCTAAGAAATAATAATATCTCACAAATATTTTCTGTTACTATGCTCTCTATAATGTTTTTTTAATTTGCCAACCTCATGCTTCAAATCTGTCAAACAAAGCTGCCTGGGGTCACTAAATTCATTGTGTCATAAACACTGACAGCAATCCTCCCTCTGAGCAGCCAAACAAGTTGTAAGATGACAGTGTGCATCACTGAGCTAGATGAGAGTATTTTCTCCCTTTAAATCAAGCTGTAATTTTTCTCTACAGACGCTTTATGCTACCTGCATGTCATAGCTATAGGGTTCCTTTACAATGTAAGGAACCATAGTTTTCTTTACAGAAAGAGAACCCTGTGTTGTCATCATATTCACCAGAAATCACTGGGAGACTATCTTTGTTATTTGATTTCCATGATGTCAGCCCTATGCTACAGGCACTACTGCCACCTAACTTTTCTCCACAGACAGGTAGATAGCATCCTCATTTTAAAGCATGAGTATTGAAGATCAGAGAAGTAGCTTACAGACCAGATAAATACCTTCACCAGCATCAAATATCATGTTCATAGTTAACTGACATATGAAGGTATTGATTGCTCAAAGATTCAAATAAAGGATTAGTATGTGCTAATTATACATTAATATATTTTGCTGACACAATGTATTAGTGCAATATACATATGTGTATATATTAGTTTATATTGATGAATATTTATTATTTTATAGACAATAACCAAACCACATGAGAGAGATAAGGTAACCCCCATGCTCTGGGCTATAAGATAACTCAAACATATGAATGTTGTCATAGGTTCAGCCATATCTCATGACTTCCTCATGTTCTATGGCATCTGTGGCTGGGTGATATTAAATTCTTATCTGATAGAGTGGTGTGTGTGTGTGTGTGTGTGTGTGTGTGTGTGTGTGTGTGTGTGTGTGTGTGTGTGTTAGTGCTAGAGATTAAGTTCAGGGTCTCAAGCATTCTAAGTCTCTGGAGAGATGGAAGACAGACATTTCTGTACATAAAGGTCTTAGAGTGGGCAATGCTGCAACTCTTGAGCCTGAAATGCTGCCGCTCATACTTGCCCTTTCAACTTGGGCTTTTTTTATGATACCATAATCTTTTGCTTTGTTTTTATTTCATTCTGAGGTGTTTGTTTGTTTGTTTGTTTGTTTGTTTGTTTTTGGTGACTCTTATGGGCCAATTTATATCCCACCTGGATAGGAATTCTTGATTAAATTACCTGAAATGGAATAGTCATTCTGAATGTGATCAGCACTTTCCTAAAGCAGTGGCCCAGATATAAGGAATTCTGAAGGGAAAGCCTTTGCGTTTTGCCTTCTTTCCTTCACATCTTTACCCAGTTTCTACCCCTGCTACTATTGCTGCTGCTATTGCTGCTGCTGCTGCTGCTGCTGCTGATGATGATGATGTTGAGGAGGAGGAGGAGGAGGAGGAGGAGGAGGAGGAGGAGGAGGAGGAGGAGGAGGAGGAGGAGGAGGAGGATTCAGAGCCCAGTGTCTTCAGCCTTCCAATATGAACTGAAAACCAACATCTCTCCAGGAATCCTCCAGGCATTTGGTGCCATATCGGGACTGCTGACCCATCCAGTCTCATGAGCTTACCTCAGCTGCTCCAGTATAAAGACAGTCTTTGTTGTATTACTCAGACCACATTATCTAAACCAGTTTTCCTAAACTCCTTTATAATATATACTCATTTTATTGTTCTCTTACTCTATAGAACTCTGACTAATATAGTAGTGTTCTACCCTGGGCCTGCCTTTCCTTTGAAGCAAAATGAGAGTTCTTGACTTCTAATGTAATATTTTATGGCTCCTTATGAGTCCTACAAGTAAAAACTGATTGTTAAAATTTTGTTCTCTAGAAGTGTGCATTGTTATTACCTTTAAATCAAAGAGACAAGGCCAAAACTCAACAGTTCATATTTAGGCAATAATCATTTCTACTAGATTGATGTTACTTGAACTTTGTGCTATATGTACTGTATTTGTCTGACATCATTAACAAGAACAGAGTCTATTTGATAGGAAATGACAGACATTGTATCATTTGCATATCTTTATTCATGTAGCATTGATTTATAATCATACAAGGATTTGCCTACTGCAATGAGTCCTTTTTTTTTCAGGGAATACATTCCAAAACAGTAGATAGATGCCTGAAACCACAGGTAGTTATGAATCATATGAATTGTGTCATTTCTTTTCCTTTACACATACACTTAAACTAAAACTTAACTTACAACTTAGATACACTATGAAATTAATGATACTAATATAACCAATAAGTAGAAAACAGAGTGGAGTGATAGCTATATAAAAACTATGAGTTGTTTGATTCTGTAATATTCCACTTAATATTTTTGAGCCACAGCTGGTCTTAGAAAACTAAACTAGAAAGTGAAACCATGGACTCCTGTAGAGAGTGAATCAGTGGTGTGTGGGATGTGTGCATGTGTGCTTTGTAATAGCCTGACTTCTTAATGACAGAAAATGAGATGAAACTAGCTTGGATCAAAAAAGAAATTACTGGCTAATACAGCCTCTTAGGCCAGTATCAAGAGCAGGTCCATGGATCCAATATTGTATCTCTTCTCTGTTGGCTGGGCTTTGGTTTCTGTTTCTGTTTTATGGCTTGGATGGGGAGAGGGGGTGATTTTGGTTTGTTTTTTCTTCAGCATCTCTAGCTCAAGTCCACAGTGTGAGTGAGGCAGGACAGATGGCAAGAGGAAGCTGAAAGTGCATGGGGTCTATCCATGCTCATTTCCAATGAGAGAAGAAGCAGTTTTCTATCTGTTTTCAGACAGATCTAAAGAGAGTCTCCCTGTTATCTTAGGTAAAGTGTCAATTCTTGATTGTCCACCAAGCTGAGGAAAGCTTATTGCACTGCCATGTTTGATATTGCAGACATGTTGGAGTTTCAAAGAATGAATCCAGTACAAGAAACCATTGCTTACAGTTAGGCAATGGTCATTTTTGTTGATGATGCAGGTAGGTCTCATGCATTTTTCCCAATTCATTTAGTCCAACTTCAAAAGTTCCTAGAGCTTTCACAGTCTCAGCACTGTTTAAAAGTCCAAAGTCTCTTCTGACAGTTAAGAGGCTCTCTCTCTCTCTCTCTCTCTCTCTCTCTCTCTCTCTCTCTCTCTCTCTCTCTCTCTCTCCCTCCCTCTCTGATATTGCATTCTTTTTTCTTTTTCTTTCTTTTTTTTAAAAGATATTTTCTTTATATACATTTCAAATGCTATCCTGAAAGTTCCCTATACCCTCCCTACGCCCTGCTCCCCTACCCACTCACTCCTGCTTCTTCGCCTGGCATTCCTCTGTACTGGAGCATATAAAGTTTGCAATACTGAGGGGCCTCTCTTCCCAGTGATGGCCAACTAGGCCATCTTCTGCTACATATGCAGCTAGAGATACGAGCTCTGGGGGTACTGGTTACTTCATATTGTTGTTCTACCTATAGGGTTGCAGACCCCTTCAGCTCCTTGGGTGCTTTCTCTAGCTTCTCCATTGGGGGCACTATGTTCCATCTAATAGATGACTGTGAGCATCCACTTCTGTATTTGCCAAGCACTGACATAGCCTCATATGAGACAGCTATAACAGGGCCCCTTCAGCAAAATCTATCTGGCATATGCAATAGTGTCTGGGTTTGGTGGCTTATTATGGGATGGATCCCCGGGTGTGGTATTCTCTGGATAGTCCATCCTTTCATCTTAGCTCCAAACTTTGTCTTTGTAACTCCTTTCATGGGTATTTTGTTCCCTATTCTAAGGAGGAATGAAGTATCCACCCATTGCTCTTCCCTCTTCTTGATTTTCTTGTGTTTTGCAAATTGTATCTTGGGTGTTCTATGTTTCTGGGCTAATATCCACTTATCAGTGAGTCCATGTCTAATGACTTCTTTTGTGATTGGGTTACCTCACTAACTGTTGCCTCTTCTACAATAAAAAAAAAATCCAATTACATATTTCCAATACGTAATGGCATAAAATATGCATTATTATTCCAAGATGGAGAAATGGGAGCAAGGTGAAGAAATACTATACCAAAGACCAAAATCCAGCAAGAAAAACACCAAATCCTATAGCTCTATGTCCAGAGTTGATTTCTAGGAGTTTAATTTCAAATGACTTAGATGGCTCCATCCGTCTATCTTTGATGCCCAAAACATACATCCTTTTCTCTTGGATTAGTGCCACTCTCTGCATGCCATTTCCCTTGGCAGATATATTCTGACTTTGACACCTCCAAAGTTTTGGGTTCTCCAATGCAACCCAGGCTTTATAGTGGTCTTTCAAGTTATCCTATCTTATCAGGGTCTTCAACAGGGACTCCTCTGCTAAGGCTGCCTGGCCTCAGCAGCCCTCTGAAACCACAGACGACTATCCCATGACCCTTACCTTTGCATTGTCCATGCTTCTGAGGTCAGGACCCTGTGACTGACACTGACAACTTCTCCAGCTAGTTTGGGATGGACCCGCACTACTTTTAATCACATTAGCAGCAACTTTTGTTAACAGTTGCTTTCTAGGACTAGAAAGCTTCTTAGGCCTTTTCCTTTTGCAAATTGGAAGGAAAATTGGGTGGAGTCTTACCCTGTGGGCATCCTTCCCTTTATTCTAATGCCAAGCAGGAGGACTCTCCTTTAATGGCACTAATTTAGTCTCTTGCCACAAGCTTTAGCTGCCACATTAAGGTTCCAGGTGCTCTTTTCCTCGTCAATACATTTTGTATATCTTTTTGCCTCATTTGCTATTTTTTATTGTAAACCTGCATAATATTCATTAATAATACCCACACCAGAAATTCAATATTAGGCTTCTCCTGCCAAGAAATTAGTCTTCTTCTGATATAGCTGTCTCTTGTGAGACTATGCCGGTGCCTGGCAAACACAGGAGTGGATGCTCACAGTAAGCTATTGTATGGATCACAGGGCCCCCAATGGAGGAGCTAGAGAAAGTACCCAAGGAGTTAAAGAGGTCTGCAACCCTATAGGTGGAACAACAATATGAACTAACCAGTACCCCCAGAGCTCCTGTCTCTAGCTGCATATGTATCAGAAGATGGCCTAGTTAGCCATCATTGGGAAGAGAGGTCCCTTGGTCTTGCAAAGTTTATATGCCTCAGTACAGGGGAACACCAGGGCTAAGAAGTGGGAGTGGGTGGGTAGGAGAGTAGGGGTGGGGGGGGACTTCTGGTATAGCATTTGAAATGTAAATGAAGAAGATACCTAATTTAAAAAAAGAGAGAAAAAAAGATTTTAAAAGTATTTGTATAAAAATATTGTTTTCACATATGTGTATATGTGTGCACATATATATTGATATATTTACATACATATTTACAATTAAACATTTCAAATTCTTTTTTAAAAGAAATTAGTCTAGTACTTTTTAATTTAGCCTCAGGCAAGTACTTAAGTCAAGGACAGAGCATTCTTTACTAAAATATTCAAGAAATAGCCTCATGCCCAATTGGTAATATTATTTCCTTCTGATATCGCTTGAGCTAGCCTTCAACAGTCCACTTTGTTCTCTGAACTACTGACTTCCAGGATCCTCTTAGAATGTTCCTTAAGCTCTGCTTACTACATTTAGCCATTTCTCTAATTCAAAGTTCTGAATCCTTCCACAGTCCTCCAAAAATCAACATGGTCATGTTCTTCATAACAACGGCCTGCTCTCAATACTCACTTGCATATTAATTACTTTTCTATTGCTGTAAAGAAGCATCATGACCAAATCAACTCACAGAAGAAGAAAATTATTTGGGCTTATGGAGCTAAAGGAATACAGTCCATTATGGCAGGGAGACATAGTGGCTGCAGCAGGGAACTCTTTGTTCATATCTTGAACCACAAGCACAAAGACAAGGGGAGTAAACTGGCAGTAGTGAGAGGATTTAAGCTTTGAAAGCCCACTCTAGTGGTGTAGTTCTTCTGGCAAGGCCATGTACTCTAAACCTCTCTGACTAGTACCACCAACTGGGATCAAGTATTAGAATAAATAAGTCTATGAGGGACAGTTCTCATTCAAACCACCATAGACTTTATCCTCCCGAAGTATGCCATAAAAAGTTACTAGAGCCCAGTGTTCTTGGTTTCTGGGGATCCATCCCATATTCAGCGACCAAATGCAGACACTATTGCACATGCCAGCAAGATTTTGCTGAAAGGACCCTGATACAGCTGGCTTCTATGAGGCTATGCCAGTGCCTGGGAAATACAGAAGTGGATGCTCACAGTCATCTATAAAATGGAACACAGGGCCCCCCAGTGGAGGAGCTAGAGAAAGTAGCCAAGGAGTTGAAGGGGTCTGAAACCCTATAGGTGGAATAACAATATGAACTAACCAGTAACCCCAGAGCTTGCATCTCTAGCTGCATATGTAGCAGAAGATGGCCTAGTCGGCCATCATTGGGAAGAGAGGACCTTGGCCTTGCAAACTTTATATGCCCCACTACAGGGGAATGCCAGGGCCAAGAAGTGGGTAGGGCAGCAGGGCAGGGGGAGGATATAGGGGACTTTATTGATAGCATTTGAAATGTAAATGAAGAAAATATCTAATAAAATTTTGAAAAAAAAGTTACTAGAGCTTCCAGTAGATCACTGTATCTGCTAGAAGTTGGATCCCCAGCTTCATTCTATAAAGCAATATCCTTTCCCAGCCAATGGTTCCAAGCCATCTGAGATGGCTGGCTCAGGCCCTACTAGGCTGCCAAAGAGTCACTTTCCATTGCCTCTTATCTCTGAAAAGTACTAGGGGCTTCCCTGACAGATGCTTCATTATATTAGGATATAATTCTCATTAAACCTCACAACCTAGCAAAGGGGAACATTAAAGAGCACGCAAAGCAAACACAGAGGAAGATGACTTGCATTGAATTGACTCAGGGAGGAAGCAGAAGGGAACAGAAGTCATGAGAGAATTACAGACAGATGCACCAGCAACACAAGAAGTTCATATCCAAAGCACAAAAATCCCTCAAGGAATTACTGGAGAATACTGCCAAACAAATAGAAGCCCTTAAAGAGGAAACACAGAAATCCCTCAAGGAACTACAGGCAAAAACTGCTAATCAGGTAGAAGAAATACAAAAATCCCTTAAAGAATGAATGGAAAACACAACCAAACAGGCAATGGAATTGAACAAAACCATCCAAGACCTAAAAATGGAAGTAGAAACAATGAAGAAAACCCAAAGGGAGACAACTCTGGAGATAGAAACCCTAGGAAAGAAATCAGGAACCATAGATGTGAGCATCAGCAACAGAATACAAGAGATGGAAGAGAGAATCTCAGGTGCAGAAGATTCCATAGAGAACATCGGCACAACAATCAAAGAAAATGCAAAATGCAAAAAGATCCTAACTCAAAACATCCAGGAAATCCAGGACACAATGAGAACACCAAACCTAAGGATAATAGGAGTAGAGGAGAATGAAGATTTTCAACTTAAAGGGCCACCAAATATTTTCAACAAAATTATAGAAGAAAACGTCTCATACCTAAAGAAAGAAATGCCCACGAACACATAAGAAGCCTACAGAACTCCAAATAGACTGGACCAGAAAAAAATTCCTCCTGACACATAATAATCAGAATAAAAATGCACTAAATAAAGACAAAATATTAAAAGCAGTAAGGGAAAAATGTCAAGTAACATATAAAGGCAGGCCTATTAGAATTATTCCAGACTTCTTACCAGAGACTATGAAAGCCAGAGGATCCTGGACAGATGTTATACAGACCCTAAGAGAACACAAATGCCAGCCCAGGCTACTATACCCAGCAAAACTCTCATTACCATAGATAGAGAAACCAAACTATTCCATGACAAAAACAAATTCACACAATATCTTTCTACAAATCAAGACCTTCAAAGGATAATAAAGGGAAAACACCAACACAAAGAAGGAATCTACAACCTAGAAAAAGCAAGAAAGTAATCCTTTAACAAAACTAAAAGAAGACAGCCACAAGAATTGATCCCCAACTTAAACAACAAAAATGACAGGAAGCAACAATTACTTTTCTTTGATTTCTCTTAACATCAATAAACACAATTCCCCAATAAAAAGACATAGACTAACAGACTGGCTACACAAACAGGTCCCAACATTTTGCTGCTTACATGAAACCCAACTCAGGGATAAAGACTGACACTATCTCAGAGTAAAAGACTGGGAAACAATTTCCCAAACAAATGATCCAAAGAAACAAGCTGGAGTAGCCATTCTAATATCGAATAAAATTGACTTTCAACCCAAAGTTGTCAAAAAAAGGCAAGGAGGGGCACTTCATATTCATTAAAGGTA
Source organism: Mus musculus (assembly GCF_000001635.26). Lineage (NCBI taxonomy): Eukaryota > Metazoa > Chordata > Mammalia > Rodentia > Muridae > Mus > Mus musculus. Next base: position 63,392,901 of record NC_000073.6, read on the forward strand.
AAATCTACCACGATGAACTCTCAATACTAAATATCTATGCTCCAAATACAAGGGCAGCCACATTCATTAAAGAAACTTTAGTAAAGCTCAAAGCACACATTGCACATCACACAATAGTAGTGGGAGACTTCAACACCCCACTCTCACCAATGGACAGATCCTGGAAACAGAAACTAAACAGAGACATATGGACACTAACATAAGTTAGGAAACAAATGGATTTAACAGATATCTACAGAACACTTTATCTTAAAACAAAAGGATATAGCTTCTTCTCAGCACCTCATGGTACCTCCTCCAAAATAGACCATATAATTGGTCATAAAACAGGCTTCAACATATACAAAAAATATTGAAATTATCCCATGCATCCTATCAGATCACCATGGACTAAGGCTGATCTTCAATAACAGAATAAAAAATAGAAAGCCAATATTCATGTGGAAACTGAACAACACTCTACTCGATGATATCTTGGTCAAGGAAGAAATAAAGAAAGAAATTAAAGACTTTTTAGAGTTTAATGAAAATGAAGCTACAACATACCCAAACTTATGGGACACAATGAAAGCATTTCTAAGAGGACAACTAATAATCCTGAGTGTCTCCAAAAAGAAATTAGAGAGATCACACAGTAGCAGTCTGACAGCACATCTAGAAGCTCTAGAATGAAAGGAAGCAAATTCACCCAAGAGGAGGAGACAGCAGGAAATAAGCAAACTTAAGGCTGAAATCAACCAAGTGGAAACAAAAAGAACTATTCAAAGAATCAACCTAACCAGGTGTTGGTTCTTTGAGAAAATCAACAAGATAGATAAACCCTTAGCCAGACTAACTAGAGGACACAGGGACAGTATCCTAATTAACAAAATCAGAAATGAAAAGTGAGACATAACAACAGATCCTGAGGAAATCCAAAACATCATCAGATCCTACTACAAAAAGCTATACTCAACAAAATGGGAAAACCTGGATGAAATGTACAACTTCCTAGACAGTTACCAGGTACCAAAGTTAAATAGTTAAATCAGGATCAGATTAACGATCTTAACAGTCCCATTTCCCCTAAAGAAATAGAAGCAGTCATTAATAGTCTCCCAACCAAAAAAAAAAAAAAAAAAAAAAAAAAAAAGCCCAGGACCAGATGGGTTTAGTGCAGAGTTCTATCAGACCTTCAAAGAAGACCGAATTCCAACTCTCCTCAAACTATTCCACAAAATAGAAACAGAAGGTACTCTACCCAATTCATTCTATGAACCCAGAATTACTCTGACACCTAAACCACACGAATATCCAACAAAGAAAGAGAACTTCAGACCAATTTCCCTTATGAATATCGATGCAAAAATACTCAATAAAATCCTTGGACACCGAATCCAAACACATCAAAAAGATCATCTATCATGACCAAGTAGGCTTCATCCCAGGGACACAAGGGTGGTTTAATATACGGAAATACATCAACGTAATCCACTATATGAACAAACTCAAGGACAAAAATCACATGATCATCTCCTTAGATGCTGAGAAACATTTGACAAAATCCAACACCCCTTCATGATAAAAGTCATGGAAAGATCAGGAATTCAAGACCCATACCTAAACATAATAAAAGCAATCTACAGCAAACCAGTAGCCAACATCAAAGTAAATGGAGAGAAGCTGGAAGCAAGCCCACTAAAATCAGGGACTAGACAAGGCTGCCCACTTTCTCCCTAACTATTCAGTATAGTACTTGAAACCTAGCCAGAGCAATTCAACAACAAAAAGAGATCAAGGGGATACAAATTAGAAAGGAAGAAGTCAAAATATCACTGCAGATGATATGATAGTATATATAATTGACCCTAAAAATTCCACCAGAGAACTCCTAAACCTGAAAAACAGCTTCAGTGCAGTAGCTGGATATGAAATTAACTCAAACAAATAAGTGGCTTTTCTCTACACAAAGGGTAAACAAGATGAGAAAGAAATTAGGGAAACAACACCCTTCACAATAGTCACAAATAATATAAAATACCTTGATGTGACTCTAACTAAGGAAGTGAAAGATCTGTATGACAAGAACTTCAAGTCTCTGAAGAAAGAAATTGAAGAAGATCTCAGAAGATGGAAAGATCTCCCATGCTCATGGATTGGCAGGATCAATATAGTAAAAATGGCTATCCTGCCGAAAGCAATCTACAGATTCAATGCAATCCCCATCAAAATTCCAACTCAAACTTGAGCCCAGGGTACCCTGCCAGTGGAGTCTCGCCCAACACCTGCAAGGGCCCACACAGGATTCCCCACGGGATCCTAAGACCTCTAGTGAGTGGAACACAGCGCCGGCCCCAATCCAATCGCACGGAACCTGAGACTATGGTAAATAGGGAAGCGGACTACCCGGGCCTGACCTGGGGCACAAGCCCCTTCCGCTCCTCTTGAGCCCCGAGGTACCTTGCCAGCGGAGGCGCCCGACACCCGCAAGGGCCCACACAGGATTCCCCACGGGATCCTAAGACCTCTGGTGAGTGGAACACAGCCCCTGCCCCAATCCAATCTCGCGGAACCTAAGACTGTGGTAAATAGGGAAGCGGACTACCCGGGCCTGACCTGGGGAACAATCCCCTTCCACTCCACTCGAGCCCCAAGGTACCTTGCCAGCGGAAGCGCCCGACACCGGCAAGGGCCCACACAGGATTCCCCACGGGATCCTAAGACCTCTAGTGAGTGGAACACAACTCCTGCCAGGAGTCCAGTTCGAACACCAGATATCTGGGTACCCTCCCTGCAAGAAAAGAGCTTGCCTGCAGAGAATACTCTGCCCACTCAAACTAAGGAGAGAGCTACCCTCCCAGGTCTGCTTATAGAGGCTAACAGGGTCACCTGAAGAACAAGCTCTTAACAGAGACAACTATAACAGCTAGCTTCAGAGATTACCAGATGGCGAAAGGCAAACATAAGAATCCTACTAACAGAAATCAAGACCACTCACCATCATCAGAACGCAGCACTCCCACCCCACCTAGTCCTGGGCACCCCAACACAACCGAAAATCTAGACCCAGATTTAAAAACATTTCTCATGATGATGATAGAGGACATCAAGAAGGACTTTCATAAGTCACTTAAAGAATTACAGGAGAGCACTGCTAAAGAGTTACAGGCCCTTAAAGAAAAGCAGGAAAACACATCCAAACAGGTGATGGAAATGAACAAAACCATACTAGAACTAAAAAGGGAAGTAGACACAATAAAGAAAACCCAAAGCAAGGCAACGCTGGAGATAGAAACCCTAAAAAAGAGATCTGGAACCATAGATGCGAGCATCAGCAACAGAATACACGAAATGGAAGAATCTCAGGTGCAGAAGATTCCATAGAGAACATCGATACAACAGTCAAAGAAAATACAAAATGCAAAAGGATCCTAACTCAAAACATCCAGGAAATCCAGGACACAATGAGAAGACCAAACCTACGGATAATAGGAATTGATAAGAATGAAGATTTTCAACTTAAAGGACCAGCTAATATCTTCAACAAAATAATTGAAGAAAACTTCCCAAACATAAAGAAAGAGATGCCCATGATCATACAAGAAGCCTACAGAACTCCAAATAGGCTGGACCAGAAAAGAAATTCCTCCCGACACATAATAATCAGAACAACAAATGCACTAAATAAAGATAGAATATTAAAAGCAGTAAGGGAGAAAGGTCAAGTAACATATAAAGGAAGGCCTATCAGAATTACACCAGACTTTTCACCAGAGACTATGAAAGCCAGAAGAGCCTGGACAGATGTTATACAGACACTAAGAGAACACATATGCCAGCCCAGGCTAATATAACCGGCCAAACTCTCAATTACCATAGATGGAGAAATGAAAGTATTCCACGACAAAACCAAATTCACACAATATCTTTCCATGAATCCAGCCCTTCAAAGGATAATAACAGAAAAGAAGCAATACAAGGACGGAAATCACACCCTAGAACAAACAAGAAAGTAATCCCTCAATAAACCAAAAAGAAGACAGCCACAAGAACAGAATGCCAACTCTAACAACAAAAATAATAGGAAGCAACAATTACTTTTCCTTAATATCTCTTAATATCAATGGACTCAATTCCCCAATAAAAAGACATAGACTAACAGACTGGCTACACAAACAGGACCAAACATTCTGCTGCTTACAGGAAACCCAACTCAGGGAAAAAGACAGACACTACCTCAGAGTGAAAGGCTGGAAAACAATTTTCCAAGCAAATGGTCTGAAGAAACAGGCTGGAGTAGCCATTCTAATATCGGATAAAATCGAATTCCAACCCAAAGTTATCAAAAAAGACAAGGAGGGACAATTCATACTCATCAAAGGTAAAATCCTCCAAGAGGAACTCTCAATTCTGAATATCTACGCTCCAAATGCAAGGGCAGCCACATTCATTAGAGACACTTTAGTAAAGCTCAAAGCACAGATTGCACCTCACACAATAATAGTGGGAGACTTCAACACACCACTTTCATCAATGGACAGATCGTGGAAACAGAAACTAAACAGGGACACAGTTAAACTAACAGAAGTTATGAAACAAATGGACCAGACAGATATCTACAGAACATTTTATCCTAAAACAAAAGGATATAACTTCTTCTCAGCACCTCACGGGACCTTCTCCAAAATTGACCATATAATTGGTCACAAAACAGGCCTCAACAGATACAAAAATATTGAAATTGTCCCATGCATCCTATCAGACCACCATGGCCTAAGACTGATCTTCAATAACAACATAAATGATGGAGAGCCAACATTCACGTGGAAACTGAACAACACTCTTCTCAATGATATCTTGGTCAAGGAAGGAATAAAGAAAGAAATTAAAGACTTTTTAGAGTTTAATGAAAATGAAGCCACAACGTACCCAAACCTTTGGGACACAATGAAAGCATTTCTAAGAAGGAAACTCATAGCTCTGAGTGCCTCCAAGAAGAAACGGGAGAGAGCACATACTAGCAGCTTGACAACACACCTAAAAGCTCTAGAAAAAAAGGAAGCAAATTCACCCAAGAGGAGTAGACGGCAGGAAATAATCAAACTCAGGGGTGAAATCAACCAAGTGGAAACAAGAAGAACTATTCAAAGAATTAACCAAACGAGGAGTTGGTTCTTTGAGAAAATCAACAAGATAGATAAACCCTTAGCTAGACTCACTAGAGGGCACAGGGACAAAATCCTAATTAACAAAATCAGAAATGAAAAGGGAGACATAACAACAGATCCTGAAGAAATCCAAAACACCATCAGATCCTTCTACAAAAGGCTATACTCAACAAAACTGGAAATCCTGGACGAAATGGACAAATTTCTGGACAGATACCAGGTACCAAAGTTGAATCAGGATCAAGTTGACCTTCTAAACAGTCCCATATTGCCTAAAGAAATAGAAGCAGTTATTAATAGTCTCCCAGCCAAAAAAAGCCCAGGACCAGACGGGTTTAGTGCAGAGTTCTTTTAGACCTTCAAAGAAGATCTAATTCTAGTTCTGCACAAACTATTTCACAAAATAGAAGTAGAAGGTACTCTACCCAACTCATTTTATGAAGCCACTATTACTCTGATACCTAAACCACAGAAAGATCCAACAAAGATAGAGAACTTCGGACCAATTTCTCTTATGAATATCAATGCAAAAATCCTCAATAAAATTCTCGCTAACTGAATCCAAGAACACATTAAAGCAATCATCCATCCTGACCAAGTAGGTTTTATTCCAGGGATGCAGGGATGGTTTAATATACGAAAATCCATCAATGTAATCCATTATATAAACAAACTCAAAGACAAAAACCACAGGATCATCTCGTTAGATGCAGAAAAAGCATTTGACAAGATCCAACACCCATTCATGATAAAAGTTTTGGAAAGATCAGGAATTCAAGGCCCATACCTAAACATGATAAAAGCAATCTACAGCAAACCAGTAGCCAACATCAAAGTAAATGGAGAGAAGATGGAAGCAAGCCCACTAAAATCAGGGACTAGACAAGGCTGCCCACTTTCTCCCTACCTTTTCAATACAGTACTTGAAGTATTAGCCAGAGCAATTTGACAACAAAAGGAGATCAAGGGGATACAAATTGGAAAAGAGGAAGTCAAAATATCACTTTTTGCAGATGATATGATAGTATATATATAAGTGACCCTAAAAATTCCACCAGAGAACTCCTAAACCTGATAAACAGCTTCGGTGAAGTAGCTGGATATAAAATTAACTCAAACAAGTCAATGGCCTTTCTCTACACAAAGAATAAACAGGCTGAGAAAGAAATTAGGGAAACAACACCCTTCTCAATAGTCACAAATAATATAAAATATCTCGGCGTGACTCTAACTAAGGAAGTGAAAGATCTGTATGATAAAAACTTCAAGTCTCTGAAGAAAGAAATTAAAGAAGATCTCAGAAGATGGAAAGATCTCCCATGCTCATGGATTGGCAGGATCAACATTGTAAAAATGGCTATCTTGCCAAAAGCAATCTACAGATTCAATGCAATCCCCATCAAAATTCCAACTCAATTCTTCAACGAATTAGAAGGAGCAATTTGCAAATTCATCTGGAATAACAAAAAACCTAGGATAGCAAAAACTCTTCTCAAGGATAAAAGAACCTCTGGTGGAATCACCATGCCTGACCTAAAGCTTTACTACAGAGCAATTGTGGTAAAAACTGCATGGTACTGGTATAGAGACAGACAAGTGGACCAATGGAATAGAATTGAAGACCCAGAAATGAACCCACACACCTATGGTCACTTGATCTTCGACAAGGGAGCTAAAACCATCCAGTGGAAGAAAGACAGCATTTTCAACAATTGGTGCTGGCACAACTGGTTGTTATCATGTGGAAGAATGTGAATTGATCCATACTTATCTCCTTGTACTAAGGTCAAATCTAAGTGGATCAAGGAACTTCACATAAAACCAGAGACACTTAAACTTATAGAGGAGAAAGTGGGGAAAAGCCTTGAAGATATGGGCACAGGGGAAAAATTCCTGAACAGAACAGCAATGGCTTGTGCGGTAAGATCGAGAATTGACAAATGGGACCTCATGAAACTCCAAAGTTTCTGCAAGGCAAAAGACACCATCAATAAGACAAAAAGACCACCAACAGATTGGGAAAGGATCTTTACCTATCCTAAATCAGATAGGGGACTAATATCCAACATATATAAAGAACTCAAGAAGGTGGACTTCAGAAAATCAAATAACCCCATTAAAAAATGGGGCTCAGAACTGAACAAAGAATCTCACCTGAGGAATACCGAATGGCAGAGAAGCACCTGAAAAAATGTTCAACATCCTTAATCATCAGGGAAATGCAAATCAAAACAACCCTGAGATTCCACCTCACACCAGTCAGAATGGTTAAGATCAAAAATTCAGGTGACAGCAGATGCTGGCGTGGATGTGGAGAAAGAGGAACACTCCTCCATTGTTGGTGGGATTGCAGGCTTGTACAACCACTCTGGAAATCAGTCTGGCGGTTCCTCAGAAAAATGGACATAGTACTACCGGAGGATCCAGCAATACCTCTCCTGGGCATATATCCAGAAGATGCCCCAACTAGTAAGAAGGACACATGCTCCACTATGTTCATAGCAGCCTTATTTATAATAGCCAGAAGCTGGAAAGAACCCAGATGCCCCTCAACAGAGGAATGGATACAGAAAATGTGGTACATCTACACAATGGAGTACTACTCAGCTATTAAAAAGAATGAATTTATGAAAATCCTAGCCAAATGGATGGACCTGGAGGGCATCATCCTGAGTGAGGTAACACATTCACAAAGGAACTCACACAATATGTACTCACTGATAAGTGGATATTAGCCCCAAACCTAGGATACCCAAGATATAAGATACAATTTCCTAAACACATGAAACTCAAGAAAAATGAAGACTGAAGTGTGGACACTATGCCCCTCCTTAGAAGTGGGAACAAAACACCCTTGGAAGGAGTTACAGAGACAAAGTTTGGAGCTGAGATGAAAGGATTGACCATGTAGGGACTGCCATATCCAGGGATCCACCCCATAATCAGCATCCAAACACTGACACCATTGCATACACTAGCAAGATTTTATTGAAAGGACCCAGATGTAGCTGTCTCTTGTGAGACTATGCCGGGGCCTAGCAAACACAGAAGTGGATGCTCACAGTCAGCTAATGGATGGATCACAGGGCTCCCAATGAAGGAGCTAGAGAAAGTACCCAAGGAGCTAAAGGGATCTGCAACCCTATAGGTGGAACAACATTATGAACTAACCAGTACCCCGGAGCTCTTGACTCTAGCTGCATATGTATCAAAAGATGGCCTAGTCGGCCATCACTGGAAAGAGAGGCCCATTGGACACGCAAACTTTGTATGCCCCAGTACAGAGGAAAGCCAGGGCCAAAAAGGGGGAGTGGGTGGGTAGGGGAGTGGGGGTGGGTGGGTATGGGGGACTTTTGGTATAGCATTGGAAATGTAAATGAGCTAAATACGTAATAAAAAATGGAAAAGAAAAAAAAAGAAATTAAAAAAAAAATTCCAACTCAATTTTTTACTGAGTTAGAGAGGGAAATTTGCAAATTCATCTGGAATAACAAAAAACCTAGGATAGCAAAAACTATTCTCAACAATAAAATAAGCTCTGGGGGAATCACCATGTCTGACCTCAAGCTGTACTATAGAGCAATTTTGATAAAAACTGCATGGTACTGGTACAATGACGGACAGGTAGATCAATGGAATAGAACACCTATGGTCACCTGATCTTTGACCAGGGAGCTAAAACCTCCCAGTGGAAAAAAGACAGCATTTTCAACAAATGGTGCTGGCACAACTGCTGGTTATCACGTGGAAGAATTCAAATTGATCCATTCTTATCTCCTTGTACAAAGCTCAAGTCTAAGTGGATCAAAGAACTCCACATAAAACCAGAGACACTGACATTTATAGAGGAGAAAGTGGGGGAAACCCTCAAAGATATGGGCACAGGAGAAAAATTCCTAAACAGAACATCAATGGCCTGTGCTGTAAGATCAAGAATTGACAAATGGGACCTCATAAAATTGCAAAGCTTCTGTAGGGCAAAAGATATAGTCAATAAGACAAAAAGGCCACCAACAGATTGAGAAAGGATTTTTAACAATCCTAAATCTGATAGGGAACTAATATCCAATATATACAAAGAACTCAAGAAGCTGGACTCCAGAAATTCAAATAACCCCATTAAAAAATGGAGTACAGAGCTAAACAAAGAATTTTCAAGTGAGGAATACCGAAGGGCTGAGAAGCTCTTGAAAAAAATGTTCGACATCCTTAATCATCAGAGAAATGCAAATCAAAACAACCCTGAGATTCCATCTCACACCAGTCAGAATGGCTAAGATCAAAAATTAGGTGACAGCAGATGCTGGCGAGGATGTAGAGAAAGAGGAACATTTCTCCATTGTTGGTGGGATTGCAAACTTACCACTCATATAACAATAGCAGAAGTGAGGCCTTTGGGAGGTAATTGGGGTTATAGGAGCTCGGAGGCCAGGCCTGCATGACACAGTGTTAATAAGGAGAGGAAGGGAAGCCAAATCAGGTGAGGTTTTTTTTTTTTTTTTTTTGGTTTTGGTTTTTGTTTTGTTTTTTTAATTAGATATCTTCTTCATTTACATTTCAAATGTTATCCCCTTTCCTAGTTTCCTCTCCAAAAGCCCCCTGTATCCTCCCCCCCCCCCCATCCCCAACCCACACACTCCTGCTTCCTGGCCCTGACATCCCCTATACTGGGCCTCCAATGAAGGAGCTAGAGAAAGTACCTAAGGAGCTGAAGGGGTCTGCAACCCTATAGGAGGAACAACATGAACTAACCAGTACCCCCAGAGCTTGTGTCTCTAGCTGCATATACATCAGCCCTGTTTCACCAGGAACTGCCTCCACCTCGTTATGATACAGTCAGGCAGCCCTCAGCAGATACCCCCACACTGTGCCCTGCAACTTCCCAGCCTTCAGAATGATGAGCTAAATAAACCTGTATTTGGAAATTGCATCCAGTGGTAGCAACAGGCTATAAAGTTATCCCATTCTAATCTTTAGAGTTTCTCCTATATGGTGATGTGGGAGCAGCTGTATTTATATTTATCTAGCCCTACAAAAGCCACCCAATTCCAAAATTCTAGTTTCAAGCTTCCCTTCACCTGCCCTTCTAGCCATAACAAGGACCCACTAACTAGGTCCCCACTGTGCCTCCATTTCGCTTACCTCCCATACTAAGAAGTCAATGGAGAAAGTCTGTCCCAGAGACAAGACAGGTGCCCCCTGCTTCCTTCCTCTGCAACCTTTCTGCTGTTCTTAGCCAGTTAGGTCTCAGACTGCCTTTCTGTTGGCTCACCTTTTCCCCTTTTTAAAGACTTGCATGTTCTCAGTACTACCACCACTCACCCCAGGTCAATCTTAATGTCTGTCCTGTACCACCCCATTTCCTCTGGGGACTAGACATTTTATTCCCCAAAGGACTTTGATTTGGGTATTGTCTTAGTTTGGGTTTCATTGCTGTGAAGAGACACCATGATCAAGGTAACTCTTTTAAAGGAAAACATTTCATTGGGGCTGACTTACAGTTAGTTTCGGAGGTTCAGTCCATTATCATCATGGTGGGAAGCATGGCAGCATCCAGGCATATGTGGTGTTGGAGGAGCTACAAGTTCTCCACCTTGATCTGAAGGCAGTCAGAAGAAGACTTGCGGGTCTGTGTTGACCGCTGGGGAGGTGTTTGGAAATGCAAGGAGTTTGACTGTGTTTATTCCATGTTGCCAGGGGGTGCTAAGTTGTAGGAAAACACAGAGACACCACTCTGAAAGGCCAGGCCATGAGGTTCTCTGACTCTTGGAAATCCAGGCACCACTGGGAGTTGCAGAAGAGTCATGAACAGAGTTAGAGGCCCAAGATCTGGGGACAGTGGCTAGCCTGGGGTTGGGGGAAAGGGGAGCTCTGGCTTGTCTCATCTGTGATTGTCCTTAGCTTGGGAGAGGCAGGCTTCAATTGTAGAGAAGCCTTCTACAGGAGATTTAGCTGCAGCTCTGTAGGTGAAGACCTTTTGCATGTTTCCCCTGGCAGTGGTAGATGAAAGAGACAATCCATGTCTATCCATATAGTTTATTGGCTGTTCATTGTGGAAAATGGATGCATAGTATACCATACCCACTTCTCAGGGTATGCCTGAAATGAAATACCTTTTGCAAGGAGGAATATCTGGGAAGGGAAGCCTATTGTCTCAGTTTTCAGGGCCTCTAGGTACCTCATTAGCATTGAGAACTGTTCTGGGCCTATGTGACCACAAGTCACATTTTCTTGTGTGGGGAGTGTGGCACATGTTTCCAGGCCAGGAATCTGGCAAGGAGCAGAAAGTTGCCTAAGTCTCAGGTACGTGCTCACCAAGTCTCAGGGTCTCAACCTGCTCTACCTTGCCAAGCTTTCTGGAATGGTTTTACCATCCCACAAAGACTCATCTGTCTTAGACAGAACTTGAGCATAGGACCTCAAGGCCCAGCTCAGAGATTCATGTCCTCCAACAAGGCCACACCCCCTAACAGTAGAACTTCCCATGGGCCAAGCATATTCAAACCACCACAGGTATCTTCCTAGCTTCAAAGAAGGAACACACATCTAAGTACCAGAGTGTTGAGGAGAGCTTGCTTTTGCTAGCCCTTTGTGAAATGGAAATTTCTGGTTTCTTTGGAAACTCAGTTGTGTCATGTGATATCTTTCTCGAAACTGTCTTATGAGAGGATGTTTTTACTGAAGCAGACACGTGCTCGGATGTTTTGCTAAGAACAGACACATAGTGTTTTTCTAGAGACAGCCTAGGAAAAGGTCTAGAGCAGATGCTTGAGAGAACACATGATGTTTGGAAAGGATCTGAATATATCCCAATGGACAGTGGATGACACTGGATGATATTGACACAGCTTGCCATTCTTTACTGGTCACTGTTGGGCTTTATATTGGTGTTTACTGATGATGCTGGGTGGTATTGGTGCACCTTACCATTCTAGGTTGATCATCGTTGATCATGACTTCATAGAGAGAAACGCACCAAAAAAACTTCTGGTGGTGTTCTGGCAGCTTCTTGCAGCTTCCCCTGTCTTGGGCCAATTGGCAGAGCCTTACTGTTTCTTCTGGATCAACCTGCCTTTGCTGTTTGTGAATGGTGTTTGTGAGTAGATCAGCCACAATAAATACAGGGGTGCAAATACTCTATTGTATGCCAACTAAGATTCTTTCAGAAACATACCTGGAGTAGATTACATATTAGTTCTGTTTTGGGGTTGATTTTTTTTTGAACAATTTCCATGTTGTTGGCATTGGGAATCATAGCTTCCAGACAAGCCCAGGATACACAATAAGTTCAAGGTTAATACAGACAAACATAACAAAATCCTGTTTCAAGAAAGAGAAGAAAGAAAGAAAGAAAGAAAGAAAGAAAGAAAGAAAGAAAGAAAGAAAGAAAGAAAGAAAGAAAGAAAGAAAGAAAGAAAGAAGAGAGGGAGGGAGGAGGGAGGAAGGGAGGAAGGAAGGAAAACGAGAGCAGAAAGAAGATGGAAAGGAGAAAGAGAGGAAAAGGAGGGAAGAAAAAGAAAGAAGGGTGAAGGGAAGGAGGGAAGGAGGTAAAAAGAAAAGAGCCTATGGCCAACACCCCTTCAGCTTTGGAAGCACATCCTACTGGCAGTAGTACTACACTTCTTAAGGTAACCAAATGTTCTGTAGGAATGGAGGCAACATTCTTTGAATGTTTCCAAAACTCCCATATTCCCAACATCACAAAATCTCCCCAGTGTTTCACAACTCCCACCATTCTCAATATTCCAATCTTTTAGCATGTTCCACATTTCTAATACCCACAATACTTTCAGAATCTCAGCATTATCCAAGATTCCCAGGTCTCTATGTATTTTCATACTCCCAGTTTCACAGCCCTCCCTACTTCCCCAATATTTCCAAATTTCTAGTATTCCCAGTGCTGCCAATTGCCTCAGCATGTACTGCATTCATAACACTCTGAAAACCACTAACACTGCCAGTTTTCCTGGGAAGCAGCATCATATTACAGAGTAAATCCTGTCTCCTAGAGTCAAATGTCCAGCCTCAGCTCCACAAGAATAGAGCACTGCCTTTACTGTTTATTTTGTGGTTACTGCATAACCACAGTCCTTTTCTATATTTACAGCCATAATATATCAAATGTTTCTATTACCTCAAAATGTACACATTGAAGCTCTGATCCCTTCTGGTTTATTAGGAGGTATGGCTTTGAGTCTCAATTACATATAAAGTCATGAGAGTAAAGTCCACATTGTTTTTAAAATATGAGTCACCAGAGTTGGTGCACCTCCCCCTGCCCCCATCCCTCTGTCTGTCTTTATCTCTGCATCTCTGTGCCCATGTCTCTGTATCTGTGTCTCCCTCTCTCTTCTGTGTGTGAAAGCATGTGTCTGGGTTCATGCATGTCTATTCCCACACATAAGGACACAGAAAGAAGGCACGCATCTACAATCCAAAAGATTTTGCACATTTAGAGTCCAAATGTACTATCATCCGACCTTATCCTCCATGCCCCCAGAACCTCGTCAGTGATTGTATCTAATGGCAGTTTGCTAGGACAGTGGCTTTGGAATGCTAGTCTTGGACAGGCAAGGGTTTTCTTTCAGTGGTAAAAGCCAAAATGATTCATTTGCCTATGAGTTAACCCTAGAAACAGGGTCATTAAACCAGGCTGCTCAGTAGGCTGAAAATCTTCGGGAGATATTAAGAAGTGTTGAGGTGAAACTGTCATGTGAGGAGCTGAAGTATCAACCTGCCTCCTCATAGAGTGGGAACAAGGTGATAAGTGAAGTCCCGGTGCAGGCCTGTGAGAGAGGTGGGCAGGAGTTAGGGAGATAAGGCCTTGGGGTACTGCTGAAATGTCATGATTCACTTACACACAGGCTGAGAACTCATCATTTTCTAGTCATTTGTGGGCTTCCTGGATGAAAGCTTCCTGGATGAGATTAAAGGCTTTTATCTCACTTCCTTTTAAAAATAAATGGTGATATTTTAATTCCATCATTTTAATTTCCCCTTTTCCTTTGTCTTCTCAAACCCTGCCCTGCCCCCACCTTGCTTTTGGGCAAATCCATGCCTCTTTTTCTCTCATTGGTGGTGTTTGTTGTGGTCCTGAATACAAAACTACACCCTGTCCAGGCTGTGTCCTGTTACTTGCATGATACATTTTCAGAGCAGACCATTTGGTATTGAATAACCAACTGCTGTGTTCTTCCCTGGGAAAGACCATTTCCCCCACCTTCAGCATCCCTTAGTTGTCTGTAGTGTTCTATGTAGGGTTGAGCCTCACGAGCTTTCCCACATCCCCTTTAGCATGTCTACTGTGCTTACTCTTGTTTAGCTTATACTTAGGCAGTCACGTTGGTGAAATAGATCAGTGTAACTCTGACATTTCTAGAAGACACATCTCACAGCAAGCACCTTGTTCCTCTGGCTTTTACAATATTTCTGCAATGATCCCTGAGTCTTGGGGGCAGGATTTGTGTGGTAGATGTATCAATTGATACTGAATGCAACATTATGGTTTCTTCTCTGAATTTATATTGGTTGTGGCTTTTGGTAATGGTCTCCATCTGTTGCAAAGAGAAGTTTTCTACCTGTAAGTATAAGGACAAGTGTTTAGAATTAGTGTATACAATTATATAATTAGATATTATGTGTGTTTAGAAAAATAGGAGTTATGGGTTCTCCTCTAAGATCTTGGAGTAACTGCACAAACCAGAAAAAGTTCAAAGGAAGCATGGGTGTGCTGCAGGGGTGGGGTGGGCACCTGAGAAGGGAAATGAACAAAATGGGGGTTTCTGATTAGGGAGGTGGGATAAACACAGAAGTAGGATAGAGCAGTTTAAGGATGTCTAAAACTTTCAAAAGGAATCATAATATTAACTGTCTACCTAAAAATGCCTATAATACACCCAAGTTGATATATCAATATACACATTTAGTTCACATAATGTTTCCTCGCCTAAGCTGACAAGGAATGTTCCATCCAGGAGCAAAGACCATTTAACAGAAACTCCAACACCCAGCATGAGAACCCTCCTTCACCTTACAAGTCATGGTTGTCCAAGAGATACTCTAAACATACAGCCTATTAGGTAATAACTTTGGTTCTTCCACAGTAGTGGAAGTAGGTCTCTATTGCTGAAGATAACATGTACTTTGGAGACACATCCCAGAGGCTCCATTTCTCTGTCTGATCTGAAATTCCCTCTCCTGAGGACTAGTCTTCATGGAACCAGAAGGTGCCATGAAGGCTTCCAAAGGAAAGAAGCAACCAACAGTTCCATTCAACTATGACAGCTATTAATGAACCATAACAACAACCAGCATGGCATGGTAACCCAAAGGGTGCAGCAGAGGTGCACATACCTTGGCAGTAACCAGAAGCTCTGTACTTGGACTCTAGACCCACTCAACTGGAAAGAAAATTTGCCTGCTACTGAAAACATAACCAACTCCCCAGGACTAGTGATGTCATGGCCTAACCTCTCAACTAAAGCACTGCTTTCTCTGTGTATGCTCACACAATGTGCAAACGTAGCATGCCTCTGGCCTCCCCACTCGTTCATCTCCATGCTAAGTGAACTGTCATCATCTTCTCCTACAGGAGTGATTCCTTTTCCAGGATTGTGTAGGTTCAGCACAAGAGACTATTATGGTTATTATTGCCATTTAAATATATAGTTTTTGTTGTCATTTATGCCTTTGCCATAGAAATAAAAAACAACAATTTTATGTTCCTTTGGGTGTTCTTTCTAGCTGTCAGAGCATTCAGTGGCATCTACAGTTTTCCAACTATGATTAGGATTATACCTGTTTTCACATTGATGTGCTGGCAGTAAAGTTTATCCTCAAAAACCCTTTTTTGTATGCTTAAATTTTACTCTAAAGCATATATTTTTAAAATTAATAGGGCATGAATCTCAAAATTTCAAAAAATATTGCTTCATGTTTATACACATTATTTATTTTATTCTTAATTAGATTTTGGGTATTATAGTATATGTGCATCTTCTTCCCTTTCCTTCACCAAACTCTCTTCCATTTAAGGCAAGTTCTGCATCCATACGTTCAGGCAAATGCAGATTGAAATTTTCCTAAAAATGATTGCCTCTGTACTGAACAAATGCATATATCTTCTGGTAATTATTACCTAACAATATAGAGCAGTAGCTATTAATATAACATTTACATTCTGTATGGTTTTATAATTTAACGTATGTGGGAGGCTGCATGTAGGTTACATGCAAATACGATGCCATTTTATATGAGGGACTTAGCATTTGTGGATCGGGTATTTGTGGCATATCTGGGAACCCTGTATTCTCATATAGTCTACCTGCTTATCCTCCCATAAGGAAAGGCATAAGTGGGTCAACCCAGAGGAGAGTAAAGGGGAGCCTCTGCCTTCCTTTCTCTTTTTGAAAAACAGTTTACAATGAACATGATGGATACTATTTGTCATTGTTGTTCCCTAAACAATACAGAATAACAAATCCCATTGCATTGGTGATGTAGTATTAGCCTTTGTAAGTCTACTAGGGGTGATTTATGGGCTATACGAGGGTTTGTGTAGGTTATATGAAGGTCCCATAACATCATAATATTTTCCCCATTAATCTATTTTATTATTCACTTTGCATTCAAATTGCAGTGCCTCTTTCCTCTCCTCCCTGTCCCACCATTACAAATTCCTCCCCCCAGTAAATCCATTACCCACAGTACCCCCTAACATTTTATCTAAGAAACTTGAACATCCTCAGATTTAGGTATCTGTGGGTGAAAGACTATCCTGGAATGGACCTTTTACAGCTATAAGGAATCATACTTATCCCCAGTGCTCAGACCATTAAACGTAAAACAAGCAAACTCCTGGGTCTATCACGTGAATTTTCAGCAGCATAACATGGCTCACCTGTGTATATTAGTTGTGTTTAGCAGCCTTCCATACGTGACCAGTCTCACATACATATCAGGATGTTACAAAGCAACAGGCCACCAGTCCCATCCTGCGGGGTGTCCTCTGGATACCTGGATCTCAGGGCTTGTGTCTCAGATACCCTTAAAGACAGAAACACCTCTTTCAAAAGCCACAGGCTGCAGTTTATCAGTAAAGACACTGTGGGAAAATGATGAAGCACCCATGCAGCCCCCAAAGTGTATACTGTACATTTTTACCTTAGCCTCACAGGAACACCCGGTAGCTATATTTTAAGAAGCCAGGCTAGCTGGCTGGCTTCTGCAACATGCCCGATGTCAGGCACCACTGTGAGGAGAGAATGGGTGACTGAGAGGTGGTAGTGAGGGAAGAGCAGAGTGGTGCGTGCACTATGGAGAGAAGTGAAACTGGCTACCTGACAGCAGTGACGGGTGAGAGAGAGGGCTGAGGTCAATGGTGGATCATGTTATTATCCAATGGAGTTAAGGAGTTAACAGGATGGTGTGAAGCTGGCTGGAGTTTAAGGAAATGCAGATTCAGCCCCCAAACAAGCTTCCTGAATGTGGTATCACCCCAAATCTTGGCAATGATGGAGGCCTGATTTAAGAATGGTCAGCTTTCTAGATTAGGCCTCCTCAAAGAACCATCATTTCCTATAATGCTGCTGTGGCCATGTGTGGGTCAGTAGCCCTAAGTAGCCAAGGTTCTGGTTGGTACCTGAGAACTGTGTTGTCATCTGAAAGCATGAGGATATTCATGGCCTGTGTCCATGTTCATGTCCATGGGCCATGATTCCCTGGGGACAGTACTGATGTGAGTGGGCTGTGCTGCTACCTGAGAACATAGCAGGTTCAGGCCAGGTCTGAGCTGCTGCAAGGGCTATGTCTGGGTCCATAGCCTTAAAGTGGCCTTGTCTAGGTTGATGCCTTGACCCATACTTGCACCAAAAGCCACACAGATGTCAATGGTTTGAGCTACAGCTTGAACCTGTGTTGAAGTTTGTGGGCCCTGCTGCTGGTGGTGGTGCAAGGGCCAAAACTGGGTCTTTGGTCTTATTAAGGGTAGGCCCCTGAGGAAACACTTCTCAGAAGATTTCACCTCAGTGATGCTGGTCTCTTTCAATCAGTGCTATTTTTCAGCTCCAGCTGACCAGCAACACAATGGTTTCACCTTAGTGGTTCTGGTCTCTTGTTAATCACAGGTGATTCTTCAGCCATAGCTGACCAGAACACAGATCTGTCATTCAAATTATGAAACAGCTTGTATAGAGTCTTTTTAAATTGATTCTATACATGGTATCTTTTATTTATATTTTTATTAATTTTTATATATTTTACCATGCTTCTCCCTCCAACTCCTCCTATGTCCTCCTTCCATATCTACCTCCCTACCTACCCAATTTTATGTATTATCTCCCTCCCTCTCCCCTTCTCTCTTAAGAAAGAGAAAGATGAAAAACAAAAAAGCAAGAAACAACAACAAAACCTCAGAAAAGCCAAAAATCAAAAACAATCAAAACAAATGAGAAAAAAACTAATAAGAGAAAAAACAATCCACAGAAATGCCATTGAGTTTGCTTTGTGTTCTCCAACTACTCCAGGCATGGAGCCAGCCCTGGTGTGTGGTAGACCCAGTGAAGTAAAGAACATTTGAAAACCCATATGAAAATCCTCTTTTATAGAAGCTTCCTAAATCTGTACATCTATGAAAAGAATCAAGATGGATTCACCAGATAACAGTAAAGGGTAAGTGTATCTCATTCTGTCAAGCCCTTGCCCTGAAACCACCCCTTATCTCTACACAGCCCCTCCTCACACCTCCCCTCAGGAATAACTGCCAACATAAAGGGTTCTCTGAACCCCCAGAGGCAGACCTAAGGCTCAAAGACTTCCCACCAATCTCTTACTTCATGAGCTTTCCCCTATGAACCCTACAAAAATCTCAAGACCCAATGCCCCGGCTCGCAATCCCCATGCCCACTGTGAGGCTGTTGCCCCTCACTGTCTCTATTAAAGGACACATTGCTTGTGTCAGACTCGGAGTCACCTCCTTTCTACGTCATCCAGGTACACTTTCTATCTAACACTGTTGGTGCCAAAATCCAAGAATGAGTTCCATACTTTCAGTTTCCAATTTCTAACAGAAATCAATAATTTTACACAACAGAATGGTAAGTGGTCTGAGGTCCCTATGTCCAAAGCTTTTCAGAAGGTTTCCCCTCCCTCTTATCAAATTCTTCTCCCCCAATCTCCTCTTGTCTGCCCACCTTCTCCCTCTTCCTTCAGTGATTTCAACCCAGAGATGAGCCCTGACATTATAGACCCCTCTACCCCACCCTCTTACCACTCCTTCTGACCCCTTCTGCTCCCTCTTCCTCCCCTTCCACTTCTTCCCCAGCTGCCTCTTCTAAACCCCCTACTGGCTCCCTTCTCCCTCCCCTTCCAGCATGTCTCTCCCTCTGTTTCAAGGTCTCATAAATAAGCTTAGAATGTAGTGGGTTCCACTGGCCCCACTTAGGTTCTTGTGCCTGTCTCTCTCTCTGATATTAGAGAAACTTCCCATAGAATAAGGCTCATTCTCCACAAACCCATTAACTGCAAGAAGGACTTCCTCTACCTTACCCAATCCTATGACCTCACTTGCAGTGCAGGGGCACATCTAGTATAGCTTCACTTTGACCCGAAACCCTAATAAAAAAAGAGCACATTTGACACTTAAACCCAACCCTTGAAGACCAACATTTGCTTTCAGCAATGGTCCTGACCTCTGATTCTAACAGGATCTACCACAGGGAAGATCCTGGTATTCAGAAGCTGAAATCAATGATCTCTTTTAGAAGGCATGCAACAAAATGCTCACACGTTGGTGAGCCTTGATACAGTTAGATGAATCATCCAGGGACCTGAGGAAAATCTGGCCTTACTTCTACCCAAGTGCACCAACCTAGGTATTCCAACCCT
Organism: Mus musculus; assembly: GCF_000001635.26. Lineage (NCBI taxonomy): Eukaryota > Metazoa > Chordata > Mammalia > Rodentia > Muridae > Mus > Mus musculus. The sequence continues at coordinate 63,412,931 of NC_000073.6, forward strand.
TGATGCTTCCCTCTTCTTTTACATCTATTTTATTGCCCAGACAGTCCCAGACAGCCAGTACAAGCTTTACAAATTAGAAAAGGGGCCCTAGACCCCATAGAGAAATCCCTTAGTCGTTGGCTTTAGGGTTTTTTTTTAATATTTAGTTAATTTGCAACTTTTTTAAAAAGATTTTTTTTATGCTGGTACACTGTTGCTATCTTCAGATACACCAGAAGAAGGCATCAGATTTCGTTACAGATGGTCGTGAGCTACTGTGGGATTGATGGGAGTTGAACTCAAGACCTTTGGAAGAGCAGTCAGTGCTCTTAATCACTGAGCCATCTCTCCAGGCCCACCTTTAAGGTTTTTAACAACAGAGAAGAGAGACCATAAAGCTAAATATCAGCTTCTGGCCCCTGTCCTCCATGGTTGGTCCAACCCATCAGGCAAGCCACCTTTCCAGGACACAAAGTCCCCTTGAAAGCTGAGCAAAGTTTGGTTGATCCGCTTCAGATACAACCAACCAGGTCACTGGGCTAAAGCTTACCCTAGTCCCAGATCCCCTACGCATGACTGTCAGAACTGTGGTCAGTGGGAACATTGGAAAATAGACTGTCCCCAGAGGTTCCCAGCCATCTCTGATGGAACCCAAAATATCAAATCCTAACCACATTAGTTGCAATAATAAGGTTTCTTTATAAGGCCCCATGTCACTACTTCAGGTTCCTCCAGGGAACTGTAAGTGATAGTAATGTTTGCCAGACCCAAGATTTCTTTCTTTCTTTTTTTTTTTCCAATTTTTATTAGGTATTTTCTTCATTTACATTTCAAATGCTATCCCAAAAGTCCCCCATACCCTCCTCCCCTCCGCTCTCCTACACAACCACCCCCACTTCTTGGCCCTGGTGTTCCCCTGTACTGGGGCATATAAAGTTTGCAAGACCACGGGGCCTCTCTTCCTAATGATGGCCGACTAGGCCATCTTCTTCTACATATGCAGCTAGAGACACCAGTTCTGGGGGTACTGGTTAGTTCATATTGTTGTTCCACTTATAGGGTTGCAGACCCATTTAGCAGCTAGGGTACTTTCTCTAGCTCCTCCACTGGGGGCCCTGTGTCACATTCAATAGCTGACTGTGAGCATCCACTTCTTTGTTTGCCAGGCACTGGCATAGCCTCACAGGAGACAGATGTATCAGGGTCCTTTCAGCAAAATCTTGCTGGGATGTGCAATACTGTCTGCGATTTGCTGGCTGATTATGGGATGGATCGATCCCCGAGTGCAGCAGTCTCTAGATGGTCCATCCTTCCATCTTAGCTCCAAACTTTGTCTCTGTAACTCCATCCATGGGTGTTTTGTTCCCAATTCTAAGAAGGGGAAAAATGCCCACACTTTGGTCTTCATTCTTCTTGAGTTTAATGTGTTTTGCAAATTGTATCTTGGGTATTCTAAGTTTCTGGGCTAATATGCACTTACAGTGAGTACATATCATGTTAGTTCTTTTGTGATTGGGTTACCTCACTCAGGATGATACCCTCCAGATCCATCCATTTGCCTAGGAATTTCATAAATTCATTGTTTTTTATTTAATATATATTTTTATTAGGTATTGTCTTCATTTACATTTCAAATGCTATCTCAAAAGTCCCCTACACCCTCCCACCCACTCCCCTACCCAACCACTCCCACTTCTTGGCCCTGGTGTTCCCCTGTACTGGAACATATACAGTTTGCAATACCAAGGGGCCTCTCTTCCCAAAGATGGCCAACTAGGCCATCTTCTGCTACATATGCAGCTAGAGACACGAGTTCTGGAGGTACTGGATAGTTCATATTGTTGTTCCACCTATAGGGTTGCATATCCCTTTAGCTCCTTGAGTACTTTCTCTATCTCCTCCATTGGGGGCCCTGTGTTCCATCCAATAGCTGACTGTGAGCAACCATTTCTGTGTTTACCAGGCACTGGCATAGGCTCACAAGAGACAGCTACAACAAGGTCCTTTCAGCCAGATCTTGCTGGCTTAAGCAATGGTGTTTACCTTTAGAGGCTGATTATGGGATGGATCCCCGAGTACAGCAGTCTCTAGATGTTCCATTCTTTTGTCTCAGCTCCAAACTTTGTCTCTGTAACTCCATGAGTGTTTTGTTCCCAATTCTAAGAAGGGGCAAAGTGACCACACTTTAGTCTTCATTCTTCTTGAGTTTCATGTGTTTTGGAACTTGTAACTTGGGTATTCTAAGTTTCTGGGTTAACATCCACTTATCAGTGAGTACATATCATGTGAGTTCTTTTGTGATTGGGTTACCTCACTCAGGATGATACCCTACAGGTCCATCCATTTGCCTAGGAATTTCATAAATTCATTCTTTTTAATAGCAGAGTAGTACTCCATTGTGTAAATGTACCACACATTCTGTATCCATTCCTCTGTTGAGGAGCATCTGGGTTCTTTCCAGCTTCTGGCTATTATAAATAAGGCTGCTATGAACATAGTGGAGCATGTTTCTTTCTTACCAGTTGGAACATCTTCTGGATATATGCCCAGGAGAGATGTTGCGGGATCCTCCGGTAGTACTATGTCCAATTTTCTGAGGAACTGCCAGAAAGATTTCCAGAGTGGTTGTACAAGCTTGCAATCCCACCAACAATGGAGAAGTGTTCCTCTTTCTCTACATCCTCGCCAGCATCTGCTGTCACCTGAATTTTTATCTTAGCCATTCTGACTGATGTGAGGTGGAATCTCAGGGTTGTTTTGATTTGCATTTCTCTGATGATTAAGAATGTTGAACATTTTTTCAGGTGCTTCTCTGCCATTCGGTATTCCTCAGGTGAGAATTCTTTGTTTAGCTGTGAGCCCCATTTTTTAATGGGGTTATTTTATTTTCTGGAGTCCATCATCTTGAGTTCTTTATATATATTGGATATTAGTCCCCTATCTGATTTAGGATTGGTAAAGATCCTTTCTCAATCTGTTGGTAGCCTTTTTGTCTTATTGACAGTATCTTTTGCCTTACAGAAGCTTTGCAATTTTATGAGGTCCCATTTGTGGATTCTCGATCTTACAGCACAAGCCATTGCTGTTCTATTCAGGAATTTTTCCCCTGTGCCCATATCTTTGAGGCTTTTCCCCACTTTCTCCTCTGTAAGTTTTAGTGTCTCTGGTTTTATGTGGGGTTCCTTAATCCACTTAGACTTGACGTTAGTACAAGGAGATAAGAATGGATCAATTAGCATTCTTCTACTTGATAACAACCAGTTGTGCCAGCACTATTTGTTGAAAATGCTGTCTTTTTTCCACTGGATGGTTTTAGCTCCCTTGTCAAAGATCAAGTGACCATAGGTGTGTGGGTTTATTTCTGGGTCTTCAATTCTATTCCATTGGTCTACCTGTCTGTCCCTATACCAGTACCATGCAGTTTTTATCACAATTGCTCTGGAGTACAGCTTTAGGTCAGGCATGGTGATTCCACCAAAGGTTCTTTTATCATTGAGAAGAGTTTTTACTATCATAGGTTTTTTGTTATTCCAGATGAATTTGCAAATTGCCCTTTCTAACTCAGTGAAGAAATGAGTTGGAATTATAATGGGGATTGCATTGAATCTGTAGATTGCTTTTGGCAAGATAGCCATTTTTACTATATCGATCCTGCCAATCCATGAGCATGGGAGATCTTTCCATCTTCTGAGATCTTCTTTGATTTCTTTCTTCAGAGACTTGAAGTTCTTATCGCACAGATCTTTCACTTCCTTAGTTAGAGTCACATCAAGGTATTTTTATATTATTTGTGAGTATTGTGAAGGGTGTTCTTTCCCTAATTTCTTTATCATCCTGTTTATCCTTTGTGTAGAGAAAGGCCATTGATTTGTTTGAGTTAATATTATATCCAGCTACTTCACTGAAGCTGTTTATCAGGTTTAGGAGTTCTCTGGTGGAATTTTTAGGGTCACTTATATATACTATCATATCATCTGCAAAAAGTGATATTTTGACTTCATCTTTTCCAATTTGTATCCCCTTGACCTCCTTTTGTTGCCGAATTGCTCGGGCTAGGACTTCAAGTACTATATTGAATAGGAGGGGAGAAAGTGGGCAGCCTTGTCTAGCCCCTGATTTTAGTGGAATTGCTTCCAGCTTCTCACCATTTACTATGATGTTGGCTACTGGTTTGCTGTAGATTGCTTTTATTATGTTTAGGTGTGGCCCTTGAATTCCTGATCTTTCCAAGACTTATCATAAATGGGTGTTGGATTTTGTCAAATGCTTTCGCAGAGTCTAAGGAGATGATCATGTGGTTTTTGTCTTTGAGTTTGTTTATATACTGGATTACATTGATGAATTTCCGTATATTAAACCATCCCTGCATCCCTGTAATGAAGCCTACCTGGTCAGGATGGATGATTGTTT